>NW_020230200.1:37500-236568 GCF_003227715.2 Harpegnathos saltator
GAGCTCGGTCCCGTGCCTTGGCCTCCCGCGGATCTTCCTTGCTGCGAGGCTTCCGTGGCGGCGTGAGCCGTCGTGGTCGTCCTCTTCGGCCGCCATTCAACGCTCAGCTCAGAACTGGCACGGACTAGGGGAATCCGACTGTCTAATTAAAACAAAGCATTGCGATGGCCCTCGCGGGTGTTGACGCAATGTGATTTCTGCCCAGTGCTCTGAATGTCAACGTGAAGAAATTCAAGCAAGCGCGGGTAAACGGCGGGAGTAACTATGACTCTCTTAATGTGATAGCCAAATGCCTCGTCATCTCACTAGTGGCGCACATGAGCTGGCATGGTTAAAACATGTTGGTATCCGAAAGTAATCTGTGCGGGCGTTATGAGCCTGAGATCCGTCCGCGGATGGTGTTGCTAAAGATCACCCAATGCTCTGACAAAAGGTACCTGAGCTGCAAGAGCTTGCCTGCTCGTGGCTCGGAACCTAAACGGGTTGCTCCTAGGCATGCGTGTCTGCCTGACAGAGGTCCTAAAGGGATTAAAGTGTGGCTGGCGAGGGTTGGTGTTGTCCCACGGGGCGCGCCGGACACCTCTCTCGTGCAAGTCCGCCGCCTCTGTCGGGTTGATGCGTAAGGAGCAACCTAAGGACGATCGAGTCCGCTGCAGACCGGCGCCTGCGGGGGATATCGATCGTCATAGGCGTTACTCATGTTGCCGAGTAATGGCCACGGGGGTACTTGTACCCCCTTTATTTTCATTTAACGGAAAAGCAACACGCCGCGAACGGACTTAGGCGTACGCGGACTGGCGCTGCTCATGTTGTCGAGTAATGGCCATGGGGGTATATGTACCCCCTTCATTTTTCTTTAAAAGAAAAAGCAACACGCCGCGATCGGACTTGGAGCGGTAGTGAGCCAGCTGTGTGCGTAACTATGACACCGAGGTAGCCAAATGGATCGTCATATTATTAGTGACGCATGTGAGATGATGAAGACAAACAGTTATAAGAGTCTGGTGTGTGCTTTAACACCTAAGACAACCTGAGTCATGGTTTCTCGCTCGCAAGGGGACGCAAACACGATAATACAGTAAAGGCGTCCCAAGTCTGCCCCACCTCCTATAGGTGCCCGCTGGGTGCCCGATTTGTTCGGGTAGCAAACGGGGTTCAGGTTCAAACTCACGGGGTTCAGGTTCAAACTCACGGGGGATACCCAGACCCCGGCCGGTTTTGCCGGTGCCATCGGGTATGATTCCCGAATGGGTAACTCATGCAGGGGTTAGCAGCCCCCGCATGATAGTAATTCAATCGCTGGCGACTCGGAAAAGGAAGCCTCGGACGAGGGTGAGCACGGTCCCGCTCCCCGGGAATTACGGGAGGGGACCAGTAGACGACGACCAGGCGATGACATACAGGTCTGTGTAATCCCACTCCCGTTCCACTCTCGTCGTTGCGAGGAATGCGCATCGATGGGGGCGGGAGACTACGTGGCCGTCACGCTAAAGGATGAGGTGCGCCACAAACAAAACAAACATTCCCTGTTGAGCATACACTACACATGCGAAAAGTGTGGTAGAGGATACAAGTCGTACCATGCGGTTACCTGCCATCTGCCCAAGTGTCCAGCAGCCAGACGCGAGGGGGGGCAGGAAATGGAGCAGCATATCCAGTGTCAAGACTGCGATAGGTCCTTTCCCACGAAGAGGGGCCTATCACAACACCAGCGGTCTGCACATCCACAAGCACGTAACGCGCAGAGGGCTGCCCAGGCAGCTCCTAAAGAGGTGCTACCAAAAACTGGGAAAGCGTTCACGGCGGAGGAGATCGAGCGGATGCTCGATCTCGAAACGAGGCTCCGCGATGAACGGAACGTTGCGAGGGCAATGTTGCCATTTTTCCCGGATAAAACACTAAAACAAATACGGGACAAGAGGAATGAGCAAAACTATAAACGGTGGAAATTTGAGCGGCTAAGAGGGAGCCCGGAAAACTCGGAAGCCTCTGGTGAGGAGGAGACTGCGGCGGAAGGTGCACCGCCAACAGATAACAGTCCTTCCCAACAACACCGGGGCTACGGCTCGGAAAAAGGGCAGCCGACTCCGCCGACCTCGACGCGATTGTGGCGTAAGGGAGCAATCGCTAAAGTGTTGGATGTGTTGGGCCAGTTGGAGCCCTCACATCCGGCGAATGACATAGTCATCCACGTCAAGGAGTTGTTGACGAGCAAGCTCGGCGGCGACGACATAACGCAGAGGGAATTGGACGCAATGTATACTAAGGCGTCAGAATTTTTCTCTACAACTGCCCTCCAACAGAACGGCGACACTGGGAAGAGGCGCAGGGGTAGACGAAAGGGCCTATCGGGACGAAGCGAACGAAAGGCCACGGTATACGCTAAGACACAGGAGATGTTCTGCGAGAGCCCTGCTACGCTCGCTAAGCTCGTGCGAGAGGGAAGAAGTGTCCTCTCCGCCGAGCAGCAGAACAACACGCCTACGACAAGAGAGTTCCAACAACTATACTCGAACTTCTGGGGGAGTTCGGGCAGGCGTATCATAGATAGCGGGGATCTACGGCCTACTGTTGCGGTAGATCCTGCAGAATTATTACGTCCCATCTCAGATAAGGAAATAATAAGTCGAGTCAGGTCCACTAAAATGAGAGTGGCCGCAGGACCTGACAATATCCGAAAGAAGGATATACTCAAGCATGGCGGAGGCGATGTACTGATGGCAGTATTCAATACCATCCTTTTGGCACTACACCAACCCAGTGACTGGCGATATAATCGTACAACAATGCTGCTAAAGGAAGGGAAAAACCCATCCGAAGCAAATAATTATCGTCCAGTCACTATATCGTCAATACTGAGCAGAACCTACTGGGGTATTGTCGACAGGAGACTGAGAGCCTCGATACAACTGAACTCAAGACAGAAAGGCTTTGTCTCCGAAATGGGCTGCTTTAACAACATACATATCCTAAACGAGGCTCTCAAAGTGGCGAAGATGAACCATGGTCTGGTGGCAGTTCAAGTTGACATAGCCAAGGCGTTTGATACGCTGCCCCACACAGCGATATGTATAGCCCTACAAAACCAGGGTATGCCGGCTGAAGTGGTGGCCTTGATCATGGATTCGTACAAAGATGCCAAAACCATCATTGGCCGTCATGATGGATTAGAGGTATTATTAAAGAGAGGAGTTAAACAGGGAGATCCTCTCTCACCTCTAATATTTAATATATGCATGGACTCAATTATTGGTGAGCTCGAGTCTATGGAGGGATTTACCATATTCCCAGGAAATAAAATTTCCTGTTTGGCGTTTGCGGACGACATCATATTACTAGCGGATGACGCTACTAAAGCTAGGAATCTGCTTACGAAGCTCGAAGCCTTCCTTCAGTCCCGAGGAATGGCCTTATCAGTGGACAAATGCGCCACATTTCCATCCATACCACAAGAGATAGCTGGCATGTGGAGGACCCACAAATTAAATCGGCAAGTGGCGTACAATTGGCATACCTAGGTCCAGCTAGTCCCATCACGTACCTAGGAATGCAGATCTCGCCTTGGGAAGGCGTGTTAACAAAGCATAGCACTGATAAACTGCTACAGACTTTGGACAGAATCAAGAGGCTGGCTCTGAAACCGCATCAGAAGGTGGAGCTACTGTCCCGATATATACTGCCTCATTTTATTTACACCTATGTGGCGGGTACTGTGAGTACCACAGACATTAAATCCATAGATATGCACTTACGGAGGTTGATGCAGGTAGGTGAAGGAGTACCTTCACCTACCTGCATCAACTGCGGACGGCCTGCTGTACGCATCTAAAAAGGACAGTGGTTTGGGTTTTCCTGTCACATCCGCACTACCAATTGTAAGAGGAAGCACCACACAAAAATTTTTTTTTTTTCTCTCTCTCTCTTCTTTCCCTGGAATCACCACAAAACTTTTCTAAGTCCCTCGAACATAAAATTTTCTAAGTCCCTCGACCCTAAATTTTTCTAAGTCCCTCAACCCAAAACTTTTCTAAGTCCCTCGAACATAAAATTTTCTAAGTCCTTCGACCCTAAATTTTTCTAAGTCCCTCAACCCAAAATTTTTCTAAGTCCCTCGACCCTAAATTTTTCTAAGTCCCTCAACCCAAAACTTTTCTAAGTCCCTCGAACATAAAATTTTCTAAGTCCTTCGACCCTAAATTTTTCTAAGTCCCTCAACCCAAAACTTTTCTAAGTCCCTCGGCCGAGAATTTTTCTAAGTCCCTCCGCGCCGAAATCTTCTAAGTTCTAATTTCCAAACCCCCACTACCTTCCCACTCCAGAGGAAAATTCGGCGGCTCGGGAAAGCCGCAGCTCAGGGACCGCGGAGCGCCCGAGAGTCAGTCTCAGTCGTGCAGTGATCTGGTGCAGTGCTTCCTCCATCCCTCCTAGGGTCTAGTATAAGTGCTAAATCTAACTTAGAATATTTTTGCTAAATCTAACTTAGAATATTTTCGTGAGTTTTAACTTAGAATATTTTCGTGAGTTTTAACTTAGAATATTTTCGTGAATACGAACTTAGAATATTTTTGCTAAATCTAACTTAGAATATTTTCGTGAGTTTTAACTTAGAATATTTTCGTGAATACGAACTTAGAATATTTTCACTAAATCTAACTTAGAATATTTTCGTGAGTTTTAACTTAGAATATTTTCGTGAATACGAACTTAGAATATTTTCACTGAATCTAACTTAGAATATTTTCGTGAGTTTTAACTTAGAATATTTTCGTGAATACGAACTTAGAATATTTTTGCTAAATCTAACTTAGAATATTTTCGTGAGTTTTAACTGAGAATATTTTCGTGAATATGAACTTAGAATATTTTTGCTAAATCTAACTTAGAATATTTCGTGAGTTTTAACTTAGAATATTTCCGTGAATGTGAACTAAGAATATTTTTACTAAATCTAACTCAGAATATTTTCGTGTATTCATTTTAGTTAAAATATACTCTTGTTAGCCGATTCAAGGTTAGATTCACTCTCCCATCTCCTCCCATCCCCGACCGCTAACGCATTGGAATCGCCTAGCTGATAACTGGCCGCCGATTCTTCAAGGTATTCGCATCACTAGAATAGGGGCGTACAGGCTGCTGCCCGATCGCACCGCCCATCCGTAGACGCACAGGTTGCGGCTCGATCGCACCGTCTACTAGTTACTCGAAGGCGCATAGGTTGCGACTCGATCGCACCGCCTGACAGAATAGGGAACTCCGAATTAACCACACGAATACAGCTGGCCGGAGTCACGGGAGTGATTCCAAATGCGCCCTGTACTCAGGGGTGGTCGTAAAAAATTCATCAAAAAATTAGAATACCAACTAAAGCATGGACAAGCGTACCACCCTTACCTAGGTGTCGAACCCACCAACTCCGCTCCCGACAAGGGGCATCCTCGCTCCACTGAACCCCCTCGCTCTCCAGAATCTCCTCAGTCGCCCGTGCCAGAGCACCCGAAAGCTACCGCTCGCAAACCATACAGTGTTAGCAAGATCGATTGTGACACCCATCCGCGACTACCGACCCTCGAGCAACTTCGTGGGCACGTGCGCAACTCCATGATACAGGTGTGCCAGATCATTACATTGGATTAAAGGAACTGGTGAGTGTCAATTGCTGTATACTCCGCGGAACATCGTGTCGTGCCCGCCAGATCGCGCGTATCCCTGGGGAGAATCACGCGATTCGTTTGACCCAAAAACTGCGATCTAGCCCCGCGTCCAGGCCCGAGCACCTGCAGCCTAGCATCGCAGCCGCGGCCGACCGGGACGTAACATAAAATTGGTGACAGCGGTGGGATACGAAAAGGGCTCACGACGCGAACCCCGCGATTAATTAAGCAAACCCACTGGATTACCGCTACTGAAACGCGATTGAAACAAAATCATCCGCCCCGATGGCGACTCGTAGTAAAAAGACCGATAAACCCGACAAACCGGATGAGATCTACAGTAAGGAAGAAGCAGAACTTCTGTCTCAGCACATCCGGGAAAAGGAACTGCAAGTACAAAGAGAATCCGACGCGGTGCGTAGGGAACGCGAATCATTTGAACGAGAACGCGAGCTTGCTCGGCGACGCATCGAACAGAGGGAAGCCGCCCTCCACGACCGCGAATCGGAAATGTCGCGTAGAGAAACATCGCACGACCGTACAGCCGACCAAGGCCCCATTAACGAAGAAATGTTGCGCGACATAGGCTCACTCCAGCGGGAACCTCCAAAAGACGGACCGTCACCCCCTATCGCCCCCTACTTCGATGCCACTAGTGTGCCTCATAGCCTCCAGCATGACTACTCCCTCGAGATCCCCCGTGTAACATTCAAGGACGCGCTCGAATCGGTACCACACTACGACGGATACAACGTGAGCTACGCGCAATTCGCGCGAGCCTGTAGACGCGCTAGAGACATCGTTCCCCCGTCCGCCGAACGAAACCTCGCACGCCTCCTCGTCAACCGACTGCGAGGGAAGGCCTACGCCGCGATAGAGGACGAACCATGCGATTCGGTCACGCAGCTCCTCGACGCGTTAAGAGCCACCTTTGGCTCTAGTAAATCAATCTATCACTGTAAAGGCGAACTCTATACCGTGTTCAAAGATCCCAACGAGGATATGACAGACTACGTCATCCGCGTAAAGGAACTTCGCGCATCCGTGCTAGAATGCGAACGCATGGAAAGAGGGATGTTAGACGAAAAACTAATTAGACAAATCGACGAAGCAACCGCGTACGCATTCTGCGATGGACTGCCGCGACAG
Organism: Harpegnathos saltator; assembly: GCF_003227715.2. Lineage (NCBI taxonomy): Eukaryota > Metazoa > Arthropoda > Insecta > Hymenoptera > Formicidae > Harpegnathos > Harpegnathos saltator. The sequence goes on from NW_020230200.1 coordinate 44,301, forward strand.
TATCGTTACTTGCTAAGACCCGAGCACTACCGTAAACCATTCGAGGCATTCGCGTTCGCTAAGTCACTCGCGAGGCGGGATACACTCGACCAGGAACGAGAAGACGCCGCGCGCCGGAATAACGTACGACCACGATCCAACGACGTACGCATAATTGACAAACCGATTGCTCACTCGACTCCGATCAAACACGAGCCCGGGTATGGTCCCAACACGAATCGCAACGGATCAACACCCGCGTCTAGGAACAATCCCGCCAGGGACTACGCTGATCCCAGGGGCCCTCATGCTTGGTATAACCGAACACCCCCAGCCCCTCGATTTTCGCCACCTCCGCCGCGACCTCGAAATTCGATGACGGACCGGAACACAAAATGGTGCCGCTATTGTAAGAACATCGGGCACGAGATCGAAGAATGTCGTAAACGCCAATACAACAATTCGCGACGGGACCAGGGAAACGCCGCACGCCCCTCGGGGAATACGGACGCACCCCGAGCGGGAAGCTCTCAGACACCCACTCGTCCGATACGCAATATAACAGTGGAAGATTCACCTCAGCAAGAATCGCGGTCCTAAACCCCCGCGAATTTTCATACGCCCCCACAGTTACAATGAAGGCTGATGGCCTAACGGACACGATAACCTTCATGATCGACACCGGGGCCGCGCCAAATTTAATAAAAAAGGAAACACTAACTCGAAATAACGAAATAGATCCCATCGACACGCTACTCTTAAAAGGGATCACCGCGGGAAGCATCCCCACTCTGGGGTCTATTACTATTAAATACATGGGTTTCCCTATTAAACTCCATGTAATCAACGACGATTTCCCAATCGCACAGGAAGGAATCCTAGGATCCGCCTTCCTAAAGGACGCGGGGTCCATCGACTTCAAAAACCAAATTCTCACGTGGCAAGGAGTGCCCATTCCTCTTTCGAATAATACGTTGGTTACCGTACCGGCGAGAACGCGCGGGGTATTGCCGCTTAAAATCCTAAACCCAAGACCGGGACGTAACACGAGACTCTAGCCTGCTAAATAGGCGTACCTTATGGTATCGCGAAGGCCCCCGGCTTCGGCCGGCGGGTTTTTACTACCAACGTACAAACAAATCTTCGTAGAGGGACAGGCGGCTTCTAGCCGCACGAGATTGAGCAATAACAGGTCTGTGATGCCCTTAGATGTTTTGGGCCGTTCTGGACGCGCTACACTGAAGGAATCAGCATGTTTTCCTTGGCCGAAAGGCCCGGGTAACCCGCTGAACCTCCTTCGTGCTAGGGATTGGGGCTTGCAACTGTTCCCCATGAACGAGGAATTCCCAGTAAGCGCGAGTCATAAGCTCGCGTTGATTACGTCCCTGCCCTTTGTACACACCGCCCGTCGCTACTACCGATTGAATGATTTAGTGAGGTCTTCGGACTGGTGCGCGGCAGTGCCTCGGCACTGCCGATGTTGCCGGGAAGATGACCAAACTTGATCATTTAGAGGAAGTAAAAGTCGTAACAAGGTTTCCGTAGGTGAACCTGCGGAAGGATCATTAACGATTCGGAGGTCCTGCTCTGTGCTCTGCTCTGGTGTCCGTTCGAGCGCCACGATGATCTAGAGAGACAGCAGTCGGCGACTGAGATTACCACGACTAATCTTAACCGAAAGAACACGCGCTCGTCTCTCGCGCGCTCATCTCTCGCGCGCGCGGCAACGCGCGCGGCAGAGGGACGATGCGTCGTTACGTACAAGACGTAAAGAGTTTCAGCGCACCCGAGACGCGCTGAGTCGCTCGAACGATTGCACGCTCGCGCACGAAAGTGCGCAAACGGCGACACAGCGGATCGCGCGCGAGACGAGCTGTACGCGCCGCGGCGGACCCCTCGCACGAGGGACCGCCCGGCGGCGCGTTCACCGGTGGTAACCTGAGCGCGAGAGCGCAGTGGTCGCTCCCTCTCCGTCGAGATTCTACCTCGACGGAGCCAGAGGCAGCGAGCGCGACGTGACTCTCGCTCGCCGTCGGCAAACTGCCGTCGGTCCGCGCGTCTCGGCCAACCCAGCTCTCACGAAATAGGTTGGGCGCCAGGTGCAACGGGCTGCACCGTTCACCAACGCTACGCTACACGCCACCAAAGGGCCAAGACACGCGAAGTCGACGGGACCGGTAGCTCTTCGATATTTAAGTCGGTAGACGGGAAGGGTTCGTCGGAAGTCGGGAGCGACCGGGAAAACACACGAACAACGAGGCGCGCTTCGACTATCTTCAGTTTTATTATTTCGGGGATCGGAACGGTCCGACCCCTCGATACGGTACACTCAGTTTGGCTCTCACGGATTCGAGACTTTGCGCTACGCCGATAACTTTAACGAGACTCTTTACGTTCACGACACCGAAACAATAACGCAGGTGGAAGGTCTTACAGAATCGGGAACCTCCCGGCGACGTGGTCCTCCGCTTTTCTCCTTCGCCCGCTCGCTCTGGCGCAACGCTGCCACTGACGTTCCCTGCTAGGGCGAGGGGTACGTCCGGATTCCTCCACTCGCTAACGCCAAACTTCACCAATCTCCTTTTCCACGGTAGTCGATATCTCTCCTGTAATACTCAGAAGCAAGTCGGCGATATTAGAGAGCGCGACAATGGGAGTCTCCTATTTTTATTTTCTTCTCCCGACAGGTTTTCTTGTCTGTTTGTGTTGTCTCGTGCTACCTGTCTTTCCCCGTTCCTCGTTAAATCTCCCTATACGGGAATCCTTCCGCGGATTGTTGTTTTTCGATCCGCGGGACGGGTGCTCGGTCTCACTTTCTTGCTCGTTCTCTCTCTCTCTCTCTCTTGCTCACACTCGCCCGGTCTCTGTGTTTAGGCTGGCTTTGTCTAGCCGGCGTTCACGCGCCAAGCACGGGAACGCCGACCGTTCGGCGCGATATCCTTGCAGGCCTGTGGACAACGGAAGCGGCAGCGAGAACCTGTCACCACGATACGGAATCGATAATAGCATTGCAAAAAGATTGCGTTCACCTGGGGTGGCGGTCCAGCCGAGAGCGTCGTCCTCTTCCCTCCTCCACCTGTCCCTTCGGTCCTGATGGGCGGCGCGGGAGGTCCAGGGGCATAGAGCTTGGGGACGCGGGACCGTTCCACCTGCACGCTTCGATGGCTGACACTAATTATTACCGGGGGGGAGTGCAAGGCGACACCCCCCCCCCGAAAGTCTCGCTTAAGGGCCGAAGGGTCGGCCTGGGACGGGCGCCTTTCCGGCTGCCACGTCACAAAGCGTTCGAGTTCCCTGGAAACCTCTAGCAGGGAGATAGGATTTGGAACGCGAAGAGCACCGCAGTTGCGGCGGTGTCCGGATCTTCCCCTCGGACCTTGAAAATCCAGGAGAGGGCCACGTGGAGGTGTCGCGCCGGTTCGTACCCATATCCGCAGCAGGTCTCCAAGGTGATGAGCCTCTAGTCGATATACTAATGTAGATAAGGGAAATCGGCAAATTGGATCCGTAACTTCGGTATAAGGATTAGCTCTGAGGAGCGGGGCGTGTCGGGCTTGGTCGGGAAGCGGGTCTGGCTGACGTGCCGGGCCTGGGCGAGGTGAGCGTCCAGGGATCCGAGCTCGGTCCCGTGCCTTGGCTTCCCGCGGATCTTCCTTGCTGCGAGGCTTCCGTGGCGGCGTGAACCGTCATGGTCATCCTCTTCGGCCGCCATTCAACGCTCAGCTCAGAACTGGCACGGACTAGGGGAATCCGACTGTCTAATTAAAACAAAGCATTGCGATGGCCCTCGCGGGTGTTGACGCAATGTGATTTCTGCCCAGTGCTCTGAATGTCAACGTGAAGAAATTCAAGCAAGCGCGGGTAAACGGCGGGAGTAACTATGACTCTCTTAATGTGGTAGCCAAATGCCTCGTCATCTCAATAGTGACACGCATAAAGGTAGCTATGACTCTCTTAATATGGTAGTAAAATGCCTCGTCATCTCAATAGTGACACGCATGAACTGTAGCTATGACTCTCTTGAGTAGGTAGCCAAATGCCTCGTCATCTCACTAGTGACGCACATAAGCTGGCATAGTAAAAACACGTTGGTACCGAACGTAATATACGTAGTATACGAAAGTAATCTGTGCGGGCGTTATAAGCCTGAGATCCGTCCGCGGATGGTGTTGCTAAAGATCACCCAATGCTCTGACAAAAGTACCTGAGCTGCAAGAGCTTGCCTGCTCGTGGCTCGGTACCTAAACTGGTTGCTCCTAGGCATGCGTGTCTGCCTGGCAGAGGTCCTAAAGGGATTAAAGTATGGCTGGCGAGAGTTGGTGTTGTCCTATGGGGCGTGTCGGACACCTTTCTCGTGCCAGTCCACCGCCTCTGTCGGGTTGATGCGTAAGGAGCAATCTAAGGACGATCGAGTCCGCTGCAGACACCTACGGGGGAAATCGATCGTCATAAGCGCTACTCATGTTGCCGAGTAATAGCCATGGGGATACTTGAACCCCCTTTATTTTTATTTAACGGGAAAGCAACACGCCGCGGACGGACTATGGGCGTATGCAGACTGGCGCTGCTCATGTTGTCGAGTAATGGCCATGGGGGTACTTGTACCCCCTTTATTTTTCTTTGGAAGAAAAAACAACACGCCACGATTGGACTTAGCGCGGTAGTGGACCGGCTCTGTACATAACTATGACACTGAGGTAGCTAAATGTTTCGTCATATTATTAGTAACGCATGTGAGATGATAAAGGCAAACAGTTGTAAGAGTCTAGTGTGTGCTTTAACACCGAAGACAACCTAAGTCATGGTTGCTCGCTCGCAAGGGGACGCAAACACGTATAACACAGTAAAGGCGTCTCAAGTCTGCCCCACCTCCTATAGATGCCCGCTGGGTACCCGACTTGGTCGGGTAGCAAACGGGATTCAGACGAACTCACGGGGGATACCCAGACCCCGGCCGGCTTCGCCGGTGCCATCGGGTGTTATTCCCGAATGGGTAACCCATGCGGGGGTTAGCAGCCCCCGCATGATAGTAATTCGCTGGCGACTCGGAAAATGAAGCCTCGGATGAGGGTGAGCACGGTCCCGCTCCCCGGGAATTACGGACGGGGACCATTAGGCGACGAGCAGGCGATGACAAACAGGTCTGTGTAATCCTACTCCCGTTCCACACTCGTCGTTGCGAGGAATGCGCATCGGTGGGGGCGGGAGATTATGTGGCCCTCACGCTCAAAGACGAGGTGCGCCACAAGCATTCCCTGTTGAGCATACTCTATACATGCGAAAAATGTGGTAAAGGATACAAGTCGTACTATGCGGCTACCTGCCATTTGCCCAAGTGTCCAGCAGCCAGGCGCGAGGGGGGGGGCAGGAAGTGGAGCAGCTGTCACATCCGCACTACCAATTGTAAGAGGAAGCACCACACAAATTTTTTTTTTCTCTCTTCTTTATTTTCTCTCTCTCCTCTCCCTGGAATCACCACAAATTTTTCTAAGTCCCTCGAACCTAAATTTTTCTAAGTCCTTCGAACCTAAATTTTTCTAAGTCCCCTAACTACAAATTTTTCTAAGTCCCCTAACTACAAATCTTTCTAAGTCCCTCGAACCTAAATTTTTCTAAGTCCTTCGAACCTAAATTTTTCTAAGTACTTCAACCCAAAACTTTTCTAAGTCCCTCGGTCGAGAATTTTTCTAAGTCCCTCCGCACCGAAATTTTCTAAGTCCTAATTTCCAAACCCCCACTACCTCCCCACTCCAGAGGAAAATTCGGCGGCTCGGGAAAGCCGCAGCTCAGGGACCGCGGAGCGTCCGAGAGACAGTCTCAGTCGTGCAGTGATCTGGTGCAGTGCTTCCTCCATCCCTCCTAGGGTCTAGTATAAGTGCTAAATCTAACTTAGAATATTTTCGTGAGTTTTAACTTAGAATATTTTCACGAATGTGAACTTAGAATATTTTCACTAAATCTAACTTAGAATATTTTCGTGAGTTTGAACTTAGAATAATTTCGTGAATATGAACATAGAATATTTTCACTAAATTTAACTTAGAATATTTCGTGTATTCGTTTTAGTTAAAATATATTCTTGTCAGCCGATTCAAGGTTAGATTCACTCTCCCATCTCCTCCCATCCCCGACCGCTAACGCATTGGAATCGCCTAGCTGATAACTGGCCGCCGATTCTTCGAGGTATTCGCATCGCTAGAATAGGGGCGTATAGGCTGCGGCTCGATCGCACCGCCCATCCGTAGACGCACAGGTTGCGGCTCGATCGCACCGTCTACTAGTTGCTCGAAGGCGCATAGGTTGCGACTCGATCGCACCGCCTGACAGAATAGGGACTTCCGAATTAACCACAAGAATACGGCTGGCCGGAGTCATGGGAATGATTCCAAATGCGCCCTGTACGCAGGGGTGGTCGTAGAAAATTCATCAAAAAATTGGAATACCAACTAAAACATGGACAAGCGTACCACCCTTGCCTAGGTGTCGAACCCACCAACTCCGCTCCCGACGAGGGGCCTCCTCGCTCCACTGAACCCCCTCGCTCTCCAGAATCTCCTGAGTCGCCCGTGCCAGAGCACCCGAAAGCTACCGCTCGCAAATCATACAGTGTTAGCAAGATCGATTGTGATACCCATCCGCGACTACCGATCATTCGACGCGGATTCTCGCCACGAGACCCGAGGCCTGCTTTCTACCGTCGACTGCGTGCAGAGATCCTCCACTACTACTACGGAGCATCTACCCCGCCTCACACCCTCCGCACCTGTAACGAGAAAACTCCGACCCTCGAACAGCTTCGTGGGCACGTGCGCAACTCCATGACACAGGTGTGCCAGATCATTACATTGGATTAAAGAAACTGGTGAGTGCCAATTGCTCTATACTCCGCGGAACATCGTGTCGTGCCCGCCAGATCGCGCGTATCCCTGGGGAGAATCACGCGATTCGTTTGACCCAAAAATTGCGATCTAGCCCCGCGTCCAGGCCCGAGCACCTGCAGCCTAGCATCGCAGCCGCGGCCGACCGGGACGTAACACAGCACATCCAGTGTCAAGACTGCGATAGGTCCTTTCCCAGGAAGAGGGGCCTATCACAACACCAGCGGTCTGCACATCCGCAAGCACGTAACGCGCAGAGAGCTGCCCAGGCAGCTCCTAAAGAGGTGCTACCAAAAACTGGGAAAGCGTTCACGGCGGAGGAGATCGAGCAGATGCTCCGTCTCGAAACGAGGCTTCGCGGTGAATATAACGTTGCAAGAGCAATGCTGCCATTTCTCCCTGATAAAACTCTAAAACAAATACGGGACAAGAGGAATGAGCCAAACTATAAACGGTGGAAACTTGAGCGGCTAAGAGGGAACCCAGAAAACTCGGAAGCCTCTGGTGAGGAGGAGACTGTGGCGGAAGGTGCACCGCCAACAGACAACAGTCCCTCCCAACAACCGGGGTTCCGGCTCGGAAAGAGGGCAGCCAGTTCTGCCGACCTCGACGCGATTGTGGCGTAAGGGAGCAATCGCTAAAGTGCTGGATGTGTTGGGTCAGTTGGAACCCTCACATCCGGCGGATGACATAGTCATCCATGTCAAGGAGCCGTTGACGAGCAAACTCGATGGCGATAACATAACGCAGAGGGAATTGGACGCAATGTATGCTAAAGCGTCAGAATTTTTCTCTACAACTGCCCTCCAACAGAACGGCGACACTGGGAAGAGGCGCAGGGGTAGACGAAAAGGCCTATCGGGACGAAGCGAACGAAAGGCCACGACATACGCAAAGACACAAGAGATGTTCCGCGAGAGCCCTGCTACGCTCGCTAAGCTCGTGCGAGAGGGAAGGAATGTCCTTCCTTCCGCCGAGCAACAGAACAACACGCCTACGACGCGAGAGTTCCAACAACTATACTCGAACTTGTGGGTGAGTTCGGGCAGGCGTACCATCGACAGCGGGGATTTGCGGCCTACTGTTGCGGTGGATCCTGCAGAAATATTACGTCCCATCTCAGATAAGGAAATAATAAGTCGAGTCAGGTCCACTAAAATGAGAGTGGCCGCAGGACCTGACAATATTCGCAAGAAGGATATACTTAAGCATGGCGGAGGCGATGTACTGATGGCAGTATTTAATACCATTCTTTTGGCACTACACCAACCTAGTGACTGGCGATACAATCGTACAACAATGTTGCTAAAGGAAGGGAAAAACCCCTCCGAAGCAAATAGTTATCGTCCAGTCACTATATCATCAATACTGAGCAGAATCTACTGGGGTATTGTCGACAGGAGACTGAGAGCCTCGATACAACTGAGCTCAAGACAGAAAGGCTTTGTTTCCGAAATGGGCTGCTTTAACAACATACAAATTAAATGAGGCTCTCAAAGTGGCTAAGATGAACCATGGTGTGGTGGCGGTTCAAGTTAACATAGCCAAGGCGTTCGATACGCTGCTCCACATAGCGATACGCATAGCTCTACAAAACCAGGGCATGCCAGCTGAAGTGGTGGACTTGATCATGGATTCATACAAAGATGCCAAAACCATCATTGGCCGTCATGATGGATTAGAGGTTTTGCTAAAGAGAGGAGTCAAATAAGGAGATCCTCTCTCACCTCTAATATTTAATATATGCATGGACTCAATTATTGGTGAGCTCGAGTCTATGGAGGGATTCACCATATCCCCAGGAAATAAGATTTCATGCTTAGCGTTTGCGGACGACTCATATTACTAGCGGATGATGTTACTAAAGCTAAAAGTCTGCTTACGAAGCTCGAAGCCTTCCTTCAGTCCCGAGGAATGGCTCTATCAGTGGGCAAATGCGCCACATTTGCGATCCATACCACAAGAGACAGCTGGCATGTGGAGGACCCAAAAATTAAATCGGCAAGTGGCGTAAAATTGGCATACCTAGGTCCAGCTAGTCCTATCACGTACCTAGGAATGCAGATCTCGCCTTGGGAAGGTGTTTTAACAAATCATAGCACTGATAAGCTGCTAGAGACTTTGGACAGAATTAAGAGGCTGGCTCTAAAACCTCATCAGAAGGTGGAGCTACTGTCCCGATATGTCTTGCCTCATTTTATTTACACTTATGTGGCGGGTACTACGAGTACCACAGATATTAAATCCATAGATATACATCTACGGAGGTCGGTGAAGGAGTACCTTCACCTACCTGCATCAACTGCGGACGGCCTGCTGTACGCATCTAAAAAGGACGGGGGTTTGGGTTTTCCCAAACTCGAAATAGTGGTGACGTCCTCAACTCTGAAGGCGGCTTACAGATTCCTCACCAACGAGGACCCTGCGATGCAAGCACTAGGAGTGGCTTCCGGGCTTGAGAAGAAAATGAAGCGACTAGTGCATACGGCCAAATTGGGGTGGCCAATACTGTCTATCAAGGTGATAGACGAATATAAAAGTAAAGCAAAGGCTGAAGAGCAGCGGCTGTGAGCTGCTCTGCCTTCACAAGGCAAAGGTGTCACGGCCTATAAAGGCGATAAAGTTGGAAATGAATGGCTCTATAGACCAACACTACTCAAGGCGAGCAGATTTATAACTGCTCTTAAATTGAGGGGTAACGTGGCCGCAAACAAAGTATCCCTCAATCGAGCCGCAAAAACTCACAATGTGCTCTGCAGACACTGTAAAACACAGCCAGAGACATTGGGCCACATACTGGGGCAGTGTACGTACACTAAACAGAAGCATATTAAACGCCACAACGACATTCGTGATTTCATCGAGCAGCATACGTTGAAACACAAAGGGATGTCGATAACGACTGAAGCACGGATCGTCAATCCTCAACAGAGGAATCTCCAACCAGATCTGGTCATACAGGACCGGGAAAGGCTCCTAGTGGTTGATGTTACAGTCTGCTACGAGGACGGAGACCTCCTCGCTCGAGGAAAGAGAGACAAGTTACAAAAGTACTCCTCTCTCAAAGAAGTCTTGATTAAAGAAACTGGGGCAAAAGATTTCAAAGTTCTGCAAATTGTGGTGGGAACGAGAGGCACAATACCTCGTGAAACGCTTTCCTGTCTTAACGAGTTATAGATTAAAGACAGAGGCCTTGCGAACAATATCTTTGATCGCACTAAGGAGCTCAATAGAAATATTCCATGCATTCATGGACTACAATGCACCACTTCGAAACATCGTAGATGAACCCGTGCAATAAAACTCTTGGCACTAAGCCCACTGATACAAATGTTTTAAACTACGGTTTTAAAACTATTGATTAGGATATTGTCCGCTAAGTTATTATATTTATTTATTTATTTGAGAACTCTATACATTCTCAATTTTAACTTTTATGTGGCTCTAATGCCACAAGTACCAGTGGTGCGAGTCGTATGGCGAGGCATCGCCACGGCAGAGCTGTGTAACTGAGTCGCCCAGTTCACAGGCGGATACCTCCGCGTGGTTCCCCGCGGTAACGGCAATACTAAGCCGGCCAAATTCCACTTCCTCAAGTTGAGGACTCTGCTCTCAATTTTTCCAAGCCTATATGCAGGAATCTCTGACAGGTCAGTCTGACAGGTTTTCCTCTTGCGGGAGGATAGCCAAGAGCGCAAGATCGTAACGCAGAAAGAAGGAACAGAACGAAAGTAAACTGGATGGAATTCTCGAAATTTGTTGAGGTATCCTGTTGCTCATACGGGCCTTCCATAAGCCAAGATGCAGGAACGTCCCGCCAGGACCTGTTGTTACCTCGCACCTCGCAGAGTCACTAAGCAGTAAGTCGCACCACATGGCGTTGCAACATATAGCCAAATGCCTCGTCATCTAATTAGTGACGCGCATGAATGGATTAACGAGATTCCCTTCTGTCCCTATCTACTTTTTCATCACAGTATTGCCACGAGTTTGTGTCGTCAGACGAATTGGTTCCTATGTGGCGAGCACCTCAGGGTGTTGGTCGCACTCAGCTACACCGATTGCGCTGGATTTGGCAGCCGTCGGGGTGCGGTGCGCGTTCCGAATCTACTTCACGAGTCGAGTCAAGTGATCAAGGAAAAAGGCATTGCCTCGCCCGTCATTCGCAATGGATTTGAAATCCATGACAAAGTATCGTGAGATACACGAAATACGATTTCCCGACGTGGCTGGTCGCAATGTTGAACTAGCGTCGATAAATACTTGAAATGCACGAAACGATGATATACAAGCGAAGAGGTGTCAGAACACACGGGTAGCCAAATGCCTCGTCATCTGATCAGTGACGCAAAAGGGATAAACTAGATTTATACCCATCATTCCCATCTAGAGGAAGAGTAAACTTCGAACAACTGAACGACCAATGGCACAAGTTGCAAAATAAAGGCTCAAGTTGTAAAGCATGGCGAAACAAAGGCTTAAATATGATGGCTCAAATGGAATTGCTCAAACACTTCACAATGAAGATGTTATAAGGAAACCGCAAAACTAAGCTATATAGCATCCAAGGAAGAAAGACAAGAAGGCGGGGTCTAGTCTGCAAGAGCTTGCCTGCTCGTAGCCGGACACCCTACCAGTTGTCTCTAGGCATGCGTACACACGGAGGAGGGAATTAAAGTTGCAGGCTCGAAGAGATATGGTGGACCCAAACGAAGGGGCAGCTATCCACACCTTCCTCGGGAAGCCAGCCTCCGTGTGTGCGTAAGAGACAACTGAAGGGCGCAAGAGCCAAGGAAGCGGAGGGGTAACCCGCGACCTAGCTCGAGTGCCATGGGAGTTACGTTCCACAATGACGTTTCCCATTCAGGTATCACTTAACGGTACCTGCCTTCCATACCATACGAAATTCGTATGTAAATTCGCACATAATATCAAATATAGCTAATATACATGAGCAATACATTCCTATCAAAGAGCTTTGTAAGAAATGAAAAGTAACACGCCGCAAGTGGACTTAGAAAATACACTCTGACTCTGAATCAAAGGCAAGCTACCCAAATTATTCGAACGAGCTTGCAGGGAGTCATCACACGAAGGATGGTCTCCATGGCAAGCGAAAGTCTACATTCGGGCTGAATAACTGAGTAGGAGATGATACGTCTGACCCCGAAGTATTCAGCAAAAAGCATGACAATAAACGACGGAGCGTGTAAACACTGACGTCTTAGGGCAAAGCACACGTGCGTTGATTGTAACCTAGTACACCATACCATATGGAAATAAGAGCTGAGATCTCCAAGTGTACAGCGCATGTGCATCGAACGAAGTCCAAAAAGACGAAAATCCCACATTGCAGGGGCTCTCAGATTGAGAAAGTAAAGTAAAATGCTCCATGACACGACGAGCAGTCAAGCGTCCAAAATAGCAAATGATGCTGTGGACGCCAAAGAACTCACCAAAGCAGAGAAGCGAATCTGGGGATGACCGGTTTCGGCTGGCGTCCTACGGACCGCTATTGCCATGCGTGACATGGAACGGGGCGACCTGGGCATTGTCCGGGCGCCCGAAGTCACGTTATGGACTATGCCAGGTGTACCGGGACATCCATGTGACTCATGCGAGAGCCTTCTTAAAGCGAACAAGGAAATCGTTAATAAAGATACTGCCCGGGTAGATGAAGGTAGACACACGCTCTGTTGAAACGGGAGTCGCGATGCGAAATCCAAGACTTCCCATTGCGATGCAACGAACCTGATTGTCTCGGCCTGGGAAACCGAACTAACAGGGGGAGCGACTGGGAAAGACGAATCATCGAGACAGGGAAAATACCAAAATCGAACAGGCAAACAGCGTTGTAGACCGCTCTAGGTACACCGCTGGGACCGGGTATATACCTACACTCGTGAAGTTGAACAAGTCCCAAGGCTAACGTTCGGGTCGCGCCGAAGGCTGAATGACTGTGGGGACGGTAAACATGCACAGTCGCTAGCAACCCACCGGGAAGACTACGGTTGACCCGCGGTCGAACGATATCTCAAGCTACGGCGAAGGAAGCGCGCCTAGGGCTGAATGGCTGTAGAGATGATAAAAATCACAGTCTAAAGCGCTCACCCAGAGGACCTGTCGACCCCTCTGCGGTATCCCAGACTTGGTAGCAGTCTTCATACTATCCGCATTGTATTAGAAATTTTAGAAGGGTGCGGGACTGCCCCCGCAAAATCTTCGGGTGACGAGCAGCAGCCACGGAAAAGTTAGAATCTCTTTCGGAGGCATCTGCGTCTCCAAAGAGGTAGAGAGAATCTGCCCTCAAGGCTCAATTTTAGGCCCAGCTTGCTGGACAGTCATGTTCGACGGCCTCCTCCGTGAACTTGACAAAGACATAGGCAGGTCATCCATTGTGTATGCCGACGATCTACTAGTCACAGTCGAAGGCGACTCTCGTAGCGAAATGGAAGAGCAAAGGCAGCGCACTTGTCAACAAAAGGTGCGAAAGGGCAAAAACTCCAGATCTCTTTGCTTAAGACTGAGGCGGTTGTCCTCAAGAGTACATTGATCAGGAGAGCCTGATAAGCATAAAGGGAGAAGCACGTTTAAAACGAAAGGCAGCTAGAGTCGAGAAATCCAATCTTGCGGCGCGAGACCACCGACTAGCCGATCAGAGCCGAAGAAAACTCTATTAGATAAAAAGTTAGGCATCTGGGCATTCAGTTGACAAAGAAACGGGAGTTTCCTCCCATTGTAAATACATGCACGGTAAGGTCGTGCCGCAATTTAGCTAGGGCTGCGGGATGTTAATGGGGGCTGCGCTTTAGCGCGCTCTCGACGATCTATCGGGGTGTGTTCACTCCGACGGTTGGCATACGCCACCGCCGGATGGATCGACCGATGCGGAGAAGAGCGGCCTGAAGGATCTCCGGACCCTGCAGCGCCGGTGCTCATATTGGCGATTGATACATATCGCATGGCGTCGACGGAGTCGTTTTGTGCTGCTGCAGGTGCGGTCCCAGTTGATATCCTCCTTAATGAATATAAGGCATGATATTCAGCTAGGAAAGAAATGAATTCCAGAATAGGGAACGTCATAATCCCGTTCATCGGGAGCATCAGAAACCAATGGTCTCCATAGGGAAGAGGTTCTAAACATATGCAAGCTCGATGGTCTTCTTCGAGCAAAGGCTGTATAACAAGCACCTTCTAACCAACATCCGGGACAAGGTGACGCCGAAGGTACAGCGGTGCGTCACTTGATGGAATGACCGGACTTCGAGCCGCAGAGTAAAACTCTGCGGCAACTTGTTTCAGCCGGAATCTGGAAATGGCCGGAGACGACACATTTCTTCGTGGCAATTCCAGAGGCCTATTCTATGTTTGCGGCATTCTGTAGGGGATTCCCTTTTGGTTAAAGGGTCCACGTTAGGCTTCCAATTTCACTTTCATTTTCTTCTACTCTCTTTTTTTTCGCTTTTCTCTACACTATTCTAGAATCTTTCACCCACTTTATAACTCTAATCTATAACCCAGTCCGCTAAAACCCACCTACCGTGTCATATATTCCTCCCCCGACCTATCCCATTCAAGGGTCAGAGCGTGTGTCCGGGCTCGGTACACAAATGAGAGGGCCTCCCCGTGGTTCCCCGTGGACGCGGCATGCGAGGCGACACCCTGACGGGAGTCGACGCGCGTGTCGCGACTAAACCGCTCATCCTGCGAAATACGACCCACGCAGGCGCTGCTGGATTTTTCCATTGTCCGCTTCAGTGGTAGAGGACAAATCGCTGGAAAGTGGAGTTGTGTTGCGTATAGCTTTAACAAGCTGAGGTAGCAAGGCGCGACACCCCAGGGTGTCGGGCTACACAATAACTGCGTCTCGACCGGTCCCGTAGGGGGTTTATACGGACACACTATACCGCACCTGAAACCAGTGTGGGTGGCATGCCTGATGGCGTGTATTTGACGGCGCATGGGCTGCGTGCAGGATAGACGCGGTTCACCCCCAGACAATCTTCAGCGCAACATCCGGTGTTCAGAAAGCCAGGAGCACACACCCGGGGGTTGTTCGTCTGAATGGGAGTACTCTGATATCCGGTGGCTGGAGATAATCGGCAGCGGAGAGCCCGCGGGGAGCGGGCGACCTGATCCATCAGGCGAAGACCGTCGAGTATCGGGGCCCACTCGGAAAGGATGGCCATTGGTTGTGCCAGGTTACTGGTCATTGGGTGGGGAAGGGGACCACAAAAGAGTCCCCTTTTTCTCCCCCGTGGGCGCCACCTTGACGTGGTGGGGGAGCTTGAAGATCCCGACGATATACAGAGCTGTGTCAGCAGGGGCTTCGGCCCCTGCCAGGTCTTACCATGCCGGAGTGGTCTGTACTGAGGGACTGGACCAAGAGTGCCCGACCAGGTTGGCAGATCAGCCTGGTCATTGACCAGACTGATCTTGGAGTCGAGGAGGTATCCCACCCCCAATGGCATTGCACGCCGGTGCTCCGGCAGACAGAGGGGGTGGACCGGGCCTCCTTCTCGTTTGTGGGAAGACCGCCCTGATGGTATTGCACGCCGGTGCTCCAGTCAGGTGCGGCAGTCAGAGGAGGCGGGCCATACCCGGGTCTGCACACCGTGAGGCTTGGAACCCTCACGGTACCCGGGGTGGCGGGGGTGCTCCGGGCCGCTCGGACGTATTTCGAGGTCGGGGCCGGAGCACCCCAGACTGAACCCGGGAGATGGCGATCGCTATAACCTAAAGTTATCCCCGGGCGGCGTATTCACGCTGGCCGTCGTGTGGGAGGGATCCTGGTGGGTGGCGACACCAGCTACTTACCTCCTTCCACGGGGCGCCCCGCGTGGCTGTGCCTCCAGCGGTGCCCCTGAAGTCGGAGGCTGGGCATTTCCGAAACCGGCCAGGTTCTCAGCAATGGAGGTCTGGCGGGAGTAGGGAGCGAGAACCTCGTGCCCGAGACGCCTCTCCTCGGACCCGTGGTATAAACCCGTGGTATAGACCGACTTCCCGGGGAACTCGCGGACATCAGTAGGTCACGTCTCTACTGGTGCGGGCATGCCCGGTCGGTCAAGCCGTTAGGGGAATGTGGGGTGGATAAAAAAACATGGCTTACTCGAATATAAAAGAAAGGAAGAAGAAGGAGGAGGATGAGGCATCTTCGGAGGTCTTATCGGGAGGCTCTTCGCAACTCTCCTTTTCCGCACGTTTGCGGGAGGAGATTGCGAATTTGGTGGTGAAACCAAACCCGAGAGCCACAAGGAATTATGAATATGACGAAGGCCTCGCATATTCACACGTAAGGACTGAGGCATGGGAGGAATGTATAGATAACCAGATTAACGAATGGGATAACGAGGAACTCGTTGAGTGGCTAACGAAGTGCAAAGGATATGTGGCGGAGATGAGGGAGGATGCTAGGAAGCTCTACAGGAACGCAGCATACTCCCGGTTAAAGTTCCGGGATTACAAGGATGCATCCCAGAAATGGGAGGAGAAAGCATCGAAGAGGGAAAAGGAGATCGAAGAGGGAAAAGGAGATCGAAGAGGAGAGAAAGAGGAGAACGAAATTAAATGAGGAACTGAAGTCAGCCAGGAAGGAATTGGCGATAACGAAAACAGAGAGGGATGACTTGTGTTGTCGGCTGAGGAAGAGCGAGAGGAAACTAGGGTATGTCACCTTCCTAAAGAAAGAAACCTGGAAAATGAGTAGGGAGACCCAGGAGGAGCTGTGTAAAAGTGAAGAGAAGAATAAGGAATTAGAGGTGAAATTAAAAAGGACTAGGGAAGGAAAGCCGAAGAAATGGGTAGGCACACATGGAGGGGGGTGAGCACATCGGTGCAGACAGAGGCATCAGTATCGGGAGCCACCGTACAGACGGATATGGCACTACCTGTCAGAAAGGAGAGGGAAACCATAGCTGTCCAGCAAATGGAATGGACAGCTGTAGATTATAGGTAAAGGAAGAGGAGATAGGAGAAAGGGGAGGGATATGCCAGCAAATAAGGTAGCGGCAAAACTATGGCAGAAGGACGGGAATGAAAAGAGGGGAACTGTGCAGAGGTCTGCACAATGCCCCCCAGAACTCCTCCCACGAAGCGAAAGAAATAGGAAGTGGCCGCGGCTGCCAGCGACAGCTGCGGTCACAATGAAACTGGGCGAGGGGGCCTCGTATGCGGAGGCTCTAGGAAGGGCTAGGGAGATACAGCTGGGAGAATTGGGGATCCCTGGCGTGGACATAGGGAGAAGCGCAAATGGCGCTATCCTGGTCCACGTCAGGGATCCGGGCCCCAGGGGGAAGAAGCGGACCATCTGACAGAAAGGATGAAAGAGGTTATTCCGGGGGCAAAGATTACTCGCCCGGAGCAGAAGGGGGAGGTCCGACTCACGGGTTTCGACGAGTCGGCCTCCCCCGAAGAGATGAGAGTGGCTCTCGCCAAAAGCACTGGTTGCGAGGCGGCGGCCATTCAACTGGGATCTCTCAAATAGGGACCCAGAAGAAGACGCGTAGCACGGACGCGCCTTCCTTTGGCTGCCGCAGTGGCAGCAGCCAAAAAAGGGAGCATGTCACTGGGGTGGTCAGCCGTCAGCATCACATTGCTGGCGGCCAGGCCGCTCCAGTGCTACAAGTGTTAGGGCCCTGATCACACCCGTGAAAAGTGCACCGCTGCGGTAGGCCGCAGTGGAAGGTACTACCGGTGTGCCTGAGAAAGACACATCGCACGACAGTGCGAGGAGTTACCCAATTGTACGGTGTGTCAAGAGGCTGGCAGGTGTGCCAGCCACAAGATGGTCGGGCCATCTTGCTGGCTGGCCATCCAACCAAAGGGGAGCGGCAATAGACGCGGTAGGCATTGTCGCGGCCGTCCCCCAACGAGGGACCCGGGGGTGGCGATACAACCACCCAAAGCACCTCCCTCCATCAGCGCGATACAGGAGAGGAGTCATTGGGTCCCGAGGAACATCGGGACTCAATGGCCACTACAGGAGGAATGGGCGAGGTGGGAGGTTCGCCTCTCTAGCCAAGCCACGCGTCACCTACACCAGGCGCAATAGGTGGGGGGCCGACCAACTGCCCCCAACCTACCATTCCTCCTGGCAGGGTCGTTTCCCAAGAGAAGGACGTTCCGGCTAAATAAATAAATAAAAGAGAAGGAGGGGAGAGCAAGACGACATCTGTCGTCGTCATATGCACCCCTCCTTCACCCACCTGGAGGGACCCGCGTAATGCGTGGAACCCCCAGACGTGAAGTCCTGGCGGCTAGGGAATATTTTCTCTCCGTAACCGCCAGGATGGTGGGTGGGATCCAAGGCGGGGAACCTGGGCCACAGCCAGACCTCCAATGCTGGGGCGACTAAGTGGTGGTGGCCCACTTAGTCACCGAACATCACACAAGGCGGCGCCCTGTCCGATGGAAACAGTTGTTGAAGCGGGCTTTGAGGCCGCTTCAACAACTGTTGAAGCCCCACAGCGGTGGCAGCCCTTATGTGCTAAAGCCGGCTCCCCACTTCCCAGTCGGATAGGGCGTAAGGGGTGAGGGGAACGGTCGTCGAAGAGGAGCCTCGGCTCGCTTCCCCCTTCCTTCTCCCAGCCCTTGGGGAAAAGTTGACAGGTAACCGTCTGGATCCGGGGAAGCGACACGCAGTCACGTGGCTCCGGTCCCCCGATCTAGGTCCCTTCGCAGTGCCACTCGGGGAGGGTTTAGCCGGTAACAGTCCGGCATAACCACCCAACCTTCCCCGAAGGTGAGGGGTATCCATGAGGATTCCCTTCTCGTAACAAGAAAAAGGTTAATAAAAATACTCCCCCGTGGGCGCGACCTTGTCGTGGTGGGAAAGCTTGAAGGTCCCAATGATGTACATAGCTGTACCGGCGAGGGTTTCGGCCCCTGGCAGGTTCTACCATGCCGGAGTGATCTGTACGGAGGAACTGGACTAAGAGCGCCCGACCAGGTTGAATGATCAGCCTGATCCTTGACCAGGCTGGTCATAGAGCGAGTGGAAGGAGAATATCACCCCTGGAGGTATTGCACGCCGGTGCTCCGGCAGCTAAAAGGGGTGACCTCCTCCACACTCGCTCCAGGAAGGGGACCCTTCTCTCCGAGGCACTGCACGCCGGTGCTCCGGCAGCCGAAAAGGTTAGACCTCCTCCCCTCATCCGTCCCGGTCACGGCTGGGCGGGGAGACGATCCCACACCCGTGTCTGCACACCATGGTGGCCAGCCCCCATAGTACCCGGGGGATGGAGGGGTGTCTCGGGCCGCTCGGACTTATTCCAAGGGTTGAGGCACCCTCGGGCGAATAGGGGAAAGGACCCCACCTTCGGAGGCATTGCACGTCGGTGCTACGGCAACCGAAGAAGGTGGACCTCTCCGTTTTCCCTCATCCGTTCGGCCTCGGCCGAAGGAGCAACTCATACCCGGGTCTGCACACCATGAGGATTTACCCTCATGGTACTCGGGGGGTGGAGGGGTGTCCCGGACCGCTCGGACGTATTCCGAGGTCGGGGCCGGAACCCCTGTGTGCTGTGCCCGAGGGAATGCGATCGCATCGCCCTAAAGCGGACCCTCGGGCGGCGCGAGCACGCTGGCTTTTTTTTTTATAACGCAGGAGAAACCCATCATGGGTACCTTCCACCACCTGGGAAGGGCGGAGGGTTATGTGAGACTCTTACTCGCTAAAACCCCTACGGGGTGTCTACCAGTCGGACCGAGATGGGGGGAGTCAGGGGAACTACGCCAGTATTCCCTCCCCGACACCCCGGCCCCAGGGCTCTTAGTCGAGCCCCACGCCCAGTTACCGCTCCCCCTTCCCTTAGAGGGGAGGTTCGAGGCACGGCGCCCCAGTCGGCTGTCGTCGACCGGGTTGGCCTTCCGGTGATCTTTCGGGAGAGGGGGGACACCCATCCCACCTCCCCGCTCCCACCCCCCTAGAGTTGCCACTTTGGGGGGGGAGCGGGGGAGCGAGGCCCTTTCCCAGAGAGCCTCGCTCCCCCTGTCCCTACCTAACCGACGCGCGAGGGAGTGCGGGAGGAGGTCATTCACCTGCCTCTCCGCATCCCTCTCCCGCGCGTCCGAAGCCGACCCCAAGGCGGCCGGGGAGCCGCGGAGCCCGGGTTGCCGGTCTCCGCCGCCTCCTCCCGGCCGGCGCTACCTCGGAGTCACTATCTTCACCTCCCGGGGAGCGCCGTCCTCTCCGACCCCTCTGTACTACGCAGTCCGGGTCGGGTCAGCGCTCCCACTCGGCGGCCTCCTTCTGGGACATTACGTCCTTGCAGAAGGAGGCCGCCGCCCCCCATACCTCCTCGCTCCCGCACATGGCTCGCACCATGCGCGAGAGCGAGAGGTCCTCCATCCTGCACCCCACCGCCCGGGCCAGGACACGGCGCTGTTCGCTCCACGCCTCACACTCGGTGAGGGTGTGCTGCGCCGTGTCGTTCGGCTCCGGGCAGTGGTGGCACTCGGTGGTGTTCTCCTTACCAATCCGGTGCAGGTACCTCCCGAAACAGCCGTGTCCGGTCAGTATCTGCACCAGGTGGAACGATAGTCCACGTCCCCTCCTACCCACCATTTCCGGTAGGCAGGGGCGGACAGCCTCGGCTATCTGGCGACCGAATGCTCGTGGGTCGGCTAATTCAGACAACCACGTATCGAGGACCCGGTCATTGGCCTGGTTTCTCAGGGCCCTCAGGTCCCTGGCCGATGGGCCCTCCCCCCTTTGGCGGAGCTCCTTTATTCGCCAATAAAGGAGGCTTCTCTCTTCGGCGAGGAGCTCCACCGAGGGGGAGCCTGCCAGGGAGGCCGCCGCCATGTGGGAGATGGTGCGGTACCCCCGGACCGCCTTGATCACCACCGCCCGCGTGGCCTGCCTGAGCAGGTCCACATTGCGGGCGGTAGCCAACAAGCGGGGCGCCCATATGGGCGCCCCGTACAGGGCGACCGAGTGTACCACTCCCACGTAAAGGCGGCGTGCCCACCATCCAGGGCCCCCTGGGTCGGCATCAGGCCGGCCAGTGCCGTGCCTATTTTGCGGACCTGGGGGGCCAGACTCCTGAAGTGGGCCCCGAAATTCCACTGGCTGTCCAACGTCAGGCCCAGATACTTCATCGGGGGCTGACGCGGACGCGGACTCCGTCCACAAGGACCCGGGCTTTTCGTGGCCCCCCTCGACCCCGTCTATGGAATAGCATGGACTGGGTCTTCTGGGGGGCCACTCTGAACCCCAGGTCCTTGATGGTATTCACCACCGAGTGCAAAGCGGCTTCCACCCTGAGGTGAGCCTCCCGCCAAGCCTTCCCCTCGGCTAAGACCAGAGTGTCGTCTACATAGCAGACGACATGGCAGCTGGGGGGGAGGGGAGTACGCAATATCCGGTCGAAAGCGATGTTCCAGAGTAGGAGTCCCAGTACGGACCCCTGTGGAACACCGCGTTCCATTAGGCGCCGGCCTTGGACCCCGCCTTTCCCCGAGTAGGCGAGGTCCCTGTCCCTGAAGTAATCAGCCATTATGCGCCGGAGATAGGCGGGAACAACGTGGTGCTCTAGCGCCCGTCCTATCTCCGGCCAGGGCAGGGTGTTGAAGGCATTCGTTATGTCTAACGAAACCGCCAACAACACCCCGCCCTCGACCTCCACGACGGTACGGGACAGGTCCCGGACGTGCTGAAGTGCATCCAGCGTTGAGCGTCCGGGCCTGAACCCGTATTGGTTGTCGTGGAGGTCCGGCCCCTCCAGGGACAGGTGCCGGACGAGGCGGTCTGCAATGATGCGCTCCAACATCTTGCCCGCCTCGTCCAGCAGGCAAATCGGCCTGTAGGCCGGCGGCCCGTCGGGTACCCTGCTCTCCTTGGGGAGGAGGGCCAACTTGGCCCTCCTCCACTCTTGGGGGAAGACTCCCTCTCTCAAACACCCTTCCAAAGCCTCCCGTGTGGCGGCGGACAGGCTTCCGTCGCCAAGTGCGAGAGCCCACGCTCGGCCAGGAATCCCGTCGCGGCCTGGGGCTTTGCCCTTGGCCCCGAGCTTCTTCCTGGCCCTGGTGAACTCCTCGGCCGAGATCCCCAGGTCCTCGTCCCAGTCCCCGTCCTGGTCAGGAACGGGGATTCTGAGTGGTCCCCCCTCGACCCTCGGGAAGAGGGTGTCGAGGAGGTCCCTGAGATCCCGGGGATCCATGGACTCCGTAGGTGGGCGCCCACGGACAGATCTTCCCGTCCGTCCGTTTGTATGGGCGCCCCCACGGGTCCTCGTCCAAGGAGTCCACCAGGCGCTCCCATGCTCTCGCCTTGGCGTCGTCAATGGCGGCCTTGAGGGCCTTCCGCGCATTGCGGTAGCCCTCTTGTGTCCCCGCGGCGTCCCCGCCGGTTCGCCGGGCCCAGGCATACGCCCGTCTGGCTTGGACACAGGAGTCGCGGAGTTCCGCAAGCTCCTGCGTTCACCAGTACGCTGCCCGATGCCGGCGGGGATGGGACCGGGGCATCGCGACGTCGCAGGCCGACGTCACGATGCCCACTACCTCCTTAGCCCCCTCAAGGGGAGGCAGAGGGTCCCTTGTACCTGGCTCCTGATCAAGGTGCCAGGTCGCCGCGAGGACGGTCGCCTGAAACCTGTCCGCGTCCAATTGACCCAAGGCCCATCTTTTGGGGAGGGGACGGTCCCCCTTCCCTGGGCGGCGGTCCAGCCTCCAGAGGGGGGTGAGGAGTCCAAGCCACATATCTGTGGTCTAATAAGGACTCTTTCTCCTTCTCCACCACCCACCTCCGGAATAACCTGGCGGCCGAGGGGGAGGCCCACGTCAGGTCAATGACCGACTCGCCTCCCCCCCGGCCGCACAAAGGTGCTGGTGACCCCGTGTTTAACATCACGGGGCTCAAACCCGCCTCCTAGTCGGCCACGGCGTCGCCCCGGGGGTCCTGCCGGGGACTGCACCCCCACTCCTCTGAGTGGGCGTTAAAGTCCCCGGCAACGATCACGGGTCGGGGGTGACACTGGCGTACCACATCCCCGACCCTGTCCAGGACCCTCACAATGCGAGCGAGTTTGCCGAGGCCCGACTTATTGGTCGCGGGGGCTAAATATACCCCCACAACCGTGATGGGCCCCAGGTCACCCGCCACATACGAGCGTCCCCTCTTCCTGACTTTACAGGTGGGGACGCCCGTTGCGGGTCTAACCACCATGGCCACGGAGCCACACTTGCTGTCCAGCCAGTTTTTATTACTGCCCGGAACATAGGGCAGCTCCGTGACCAAACCTAGGCCGGCGCCCATTTCCGCAAGCCTCTGACATCAGAGTCTTGCGCACGGGCGCCTCGACCCAGGTTGGCCTGTGACACCCGGAGGAGCGTGAAAGCCAGGCCTTCACGCCTCTTCCGGGCGTTCCCCCTCGGTACCATTCGGAGCGATCTCAGGCGGCGATGACGCCGTCCCCGTCTCCTCCTTGGCCATAGTGGCGGCTACTTCTACAGGTGCCTGAATGGTGTCAGCCACTTCCTCCGTTGGTGCGATGGAGGTTCCTACTTTGGGGGTTCCTACCTCCACCTCCCCCTCCTCTCGGGAGTACGAGGGAGGAGGCTGTCCGGGGGAGTCGGGGGTGGCGCATCCTCCAACTCTCCATCTAGGGTGGTTGGGAGTGGGGTCTCCACCCTTCTTACCTTATCCGACCTTTCTGGCGTCGCAGACTCCTCTCCAGTTGAAGCCTCCGCCATTGAAGCCTTTGGAAGGGCCGCATTCATTGCCGTCCTGCTTCTTTTCCCCCTCTGCTGTTTCGGCTCCTCCTCCATAGGGGTGGTGGTGTCCAGGCTGCGGCTAGTTGCCGTCACCACCTGCATTTCCTCCCGCGTTGGGGGAGAGACCGGTCTGGTCTCCCCCTTTCCTTGTCTCCACTCTTTCCTGGATCGGGAGGAATATCGGTCATCCCGGGTCCAGGTTGTCTCCTCCTCTGGGCTTCTCTCCTCCTCCTCTGTCTCCCAGTTAGAGGTCTGCACGCCGGACCCCTGGCCTTATGGCCATTGGTCCGGCGGGCATTTTCCCGCATCTGCACATACGGGGCAGTGCACCGCGGTCGCCGTGCAATATTTGGCGCGGTGGCCGTGGTTACCGCAGCGATAACAATTATCGCTTCAGTCGACGGCGCTTCTGCACTGCTAGCGCACATGACCCTGTTCCATACATTTGAAACAGAGCTCCGCGCGAGCAGGCAACGCCGTCACCCCGGCTCGGGTCCAACCTACGATCCGACCCGCGGCAGCGACCTTGGAGGCCGCCGCCAGCGGGCACCGCACCACAGCTGTGGCTGTCCCTCGCTGGGTAAACCGCAGCTCAACTCCGGGCACGTCCGTGGGTGGGCAGCCCCCAGCGAGGGCCACCGCGGCCGTCACGTCTTCGTCCCCGACTGTCGCATCCAGTCCAGTGAGACGCAATGCTGCAGTCTTCACCGGCCTTTGGATGCTGTAGCCGGGGCCTTTCTCCGCCGCCAACTTGCCGAGTTCTGCGGCAAGCCGGTCAGCGGAGAGCCCCGCGTTGAAGCCAGGCACCTCAATTAGTAAGGCCCCGGTAC
Organism: Harpegnathos saltator; assembly: GCF_003227715.2. NCBI lineage: Eukaryota > Metazoa > Arthropoda > Insecta > Hymenoptera > Formicidae > Harpegnathos > Harpegnathos saltator. Next base: position 68,701 of record NW_020230200.1, read on the forward strand.
GGGCCGTCCTGATTTTTAGGGCGCCTGGTATGCCAACATCCGCGGGTTTTATTCGGCGCCTGGCTTCAACCATAAACTCCTTATAGGAGTCTTTGGGGCAAGTGATCGTGACGACCGCAGATCTTGGCGGCCGCGATACTACTGCCTCCTTTCTCCTGGCCTTGGCAGGCTGAGGAAGAGGGGTCCCCTCTTCCTGTTCTTCTGCTTCTTTCTGTCCCTCGTACTCCTTACTAGAGTCCATCCTTCCTCTTGCCCTTTTGACTCTGGAAGTGTAGTCCGGAGTTGTCTGGAGGGCTGGGCGGCGTTCACTATCGGCTGTCGGTCGCTTCTCCCCTTGTCCTCCTTCCCTACAACTTTCGTTATTTGGGCATACGTCATACTAACCTGTTTACTGGGGGGAGCTGGCCTTGGGTTTATCCGTTCCTCTCCCTCCCCCTCCTGTTTCCTGTTGTTGGCTTCAGCTTTCCTTCTCCTCATCCTCTCCTTCCCCTTCAGCTTCTTCTTCCTCCTTTGGGCCGATGTCCCCCTGGCCTTAGGCGCTTGGTTCCCAGCCCCGCCCCCCCTACGACCGGTTTGACTTTCGCCTCTCCATTCGGAGGGGGAGTGGGATCCGGGGCAGAGGCCCGCGTCGTCAGCCCGGAAGACACCTTCCCAGGTCCCAATTCCATGATGACCGCTCTTGCTGTTGTTAATCTTCTGATGGACGCAGTGACCACCCTGTGATCCTCCCCCTTCGGGTCCAGTTCAGCCCTGGCGTCCACCAGCCTCTCCAGTTCCTGCGTCATCTGGGTGTATTTATCCCTGGCCTCCGGATCCATGTTTTGGAATGCCAGGGATTCGTCCAGATCTGGATTCCCTTCAATGGGGGTCTTTTGACCGCCACCGGAGCGGTGGCCTCCTCCCACCTATGGAGGTCTAGGTTGTCGTCATAGACAGCAATCGTGTTTGTCTCCACGGAAGAATTGGAGGAAGGCTCCAATATTGGAGTCTTTGTTACTTTCCTCCTCTTCTTTTCCCTCATCCCTCGCTTCGGTGTTTCCTTTGTGTCAGCGTCCGAGGCCGAGGAGCTGCCACCTGCAGCCTCTGCAAATGTTTTGCGATGTTGGTGCAGAACGGGCTGAGAGAGGAGCGCGACTGAGGACAACTTAGCAGCGTTCTTCTCCTCGAGCAGCTTTCCGTTTTCCAATCTTAGCTTTTGGTTCTCCTCCCTCAACTCGTTCATTTCCGCCTCCAGATTGGACCGTTCGTCTGTCCTGCCGTCGGTGGCCGCAAACCTAACCATGAGGGTCTGAAGAATGGCCTCGGAGGAGCCTACCGCCCGGTTCATGAGGGACACGAAGGTCCCCTTGAGGGTATTTGACCTTCGTGCCACTAATCTCAGAACACCGAGCGCACGGCCTGCCTCCGAGGCCAATTCTGACGTAGAGGCCTCCCTGAGGAGGGTAGCGGAGCAGGCATCCTTGAACATCTCCTCCATAGGACTTCTGTCCGCCAGTGACCTCAGTATGCCTATATTAAGGAGGTTCTCAATATCCTTTTCCAGGCATTTATTCCAGCCATTTTCGAGCTGTTTCCGCCTCCCTTTTTTCCCTTAGGCCCACCCCCAGACCGGTGGTGGGCTTCCTACCCCTTGGGTCCCTTTTTCTGTTAAGGACAGGTACCGGGGTGTTCTGCTTCTTGGGAGACGAATCCCCTAGGGAGATGATGGAATTCCCGCTGATATTCTTCCTCCTTCTCTTCCCCTTGTCCTGAGTCCCCACCCGCTAACTCCGGCCTCGTTGGAGACAAGGGCCTTCGTTTTCACGCGTTCAGGAGTCGCGAAATCCTTGCCGGTGTTGCTGTTGGATTTCAGAGTGGTAGAGGAGACGAATCTGCCACGCTCGTCCCTCTCCACTCTTGACTTCTGCGAAAGGAGAACGTCTGATACAATTACCGGTTTTCCCCATTTACCGGTCGCGCACGCGTACGCGTCCCTTCCCCCGGAAACCCATCCCCACCTCTTACTAGAGAGGGGGCCAGGCCTATTTTTACTAAGCGTCCTGCCTGAGGAATTGGCGCCTTTGCCCCTGGTCAGCCCCGTTCCCTCGTTGGGTGGTCCCTCTTCTTTTCGGGGATCCGCCTCGTCTTCCCCCCGGTGGGAGAGATGCATCTCGTCTTCCGACGAGGGTTGCATTCTCCCGAAGCGTGGCTGTCCCTCTTCTTGCCGAGGGCTCACGTAGCGAGTCCCTCGGTAGGGACCGCGCTTCTGGCCGGTGTTCGCCAGGGTTCGCTCTCCCTCGGTGCACGGCACCCCTTTCTTTCTTCCCGAGGGGTCCGCTTGACTCACTCCCCGGCGGGAGCGGTCTCTCCGGCATTGCTGCACGGAGTGGGTCCGGATTCCGGGATCAAAATCCGGATCCCCGTCGGAAGACTGACAGTAACTTTCGCTACTGTCAGTCAGGCTCCGACTTCGGCTCCTGTAGGAGCTATTATCAGCGGCTGACCTGTCGTCTGTTGACGACATGGCGGGGCCCAGGTGCGGCTCCCCGACACGACGCTTCACGATAGTCATTTCCTCGCAGATGCTCGTGATCAACATCTGCGATGGCCCGTCGCTGGATGACGACGTGGGGGCGATCGGGACAATATCCTCAACCTCACGCCGGTTTTCGGCTCCGAGTACCGAAACGTTGTGCCTTTCGTTAGTCATAGTAAATCCATCCTGTGTAGGATTGTTATGAGCCCTACCCACTCGGGTGTAATTTCGGGGTTTTCCTTCCCCTAGACCGGTTGCCTTCACCAGGCTAACGAGCTGGACCCACGAGTGGGACCCAAAGGATCCTACAGACCCTGGTTAAAACCTGGAGGCAGCTGCCCATCCAGGAGTATTATGGACGCTCTTAGTCTAGTCCCTCTGTACAGGCCACCCCGGCATGGTAGAACCTGCCAGTGGTCGAAACCCCCGCCGGTACAGTTCTATACATCATTGGGACACGCAAGCTTCCCCACCACGACAAGGTGGCGTCCACGAGGGAGCGCGAGCACGCTGGCTGCCATGGGGGAGGCGTTCCCGGTGGGGTGCGACACTGGTGGACTTCCTCCTTCCATGGGACCCCCCGCGTGGCGGCGCCCCCAGCGGTGCCCCGAAAGTCGGAGGCCGGGGTCCCCCGAAACCGGGCAGGCTTCCAGCAATGGGGGTCAGGGCGCGTGTAGGGGGCGGGAGACCAATGCCGGCGATGATACATTCCGCCGGCCCGCGCCATATGTTGCTCCTCTGAGGGAACTCCCAGACTTCCCTCTTCCGGGGGGATGCGGGCATGCCCGGGCAAGAAAGCCGTGCGGGGTTGTGGGTTATAAACCGAAATGAGCGAATTTCATAAAGTATTATTAACGAACATGGAACTAAATATGATGATCCTGGCAAGCCAAAGGGACACGAGTGAGCTGGAGGCCCCTCCAGGCTGCCGCTCCAGAAAGTAGGAGGCGGCTATAAGGACCGCTGAAGACCATCCATGCACTAGCAGGGTGGCAAGAAGAGATGGACTCCGCAGCGCATCCATCGATGATAAAGAAGAAGGGAGGACCACACGTGGTAACACCCAACGCGCGACGGGAGTGGTAGAATCCTCCAGGTCCAAGTCGAGGACGCCTATAGAAATCACAATCCTCACCCGAATCAACCTCATCTAACAGGATTGAAGGAAAGGCAGAACCCAAGGAGGGAGGATGGGATATCCCTGTGAAAACCGACAGGGAAACGGATGAGAAGAAATTCGAGGTAAAAGCGTTCCTCCCAAGAGGAAGGCCTGAAACAACAGGTGAATATAGAAAAAAGATAGCGTTTTTGGTTAAGAGAAAGGACCTCGTTGAGAGGAAAAGGGAGGAAAGATTATTGAAGGGGCTGGAAAATCCGGTTGAGGTATTCCAGGATTGCTCTGATAACCGGAAGTATAGGACGGAGGTGAGGAGGCTGACCGAGCATTTGGAAGAAGCCCCATTTAAAGACCTGACCGCATCTGTATTAGAAGCGGCTGCGCGGATCTTGGGTTTTTCCGTCCGCTCAAAAGATCTAAAGGGAACGTACGTAAAAGTACTACGGGATGCATCAGCAGCAATCGCAGTGGGAACTACATTCATGGCTAAGAGGATGGCCATGATTGAAACGGGAGAAAGCCTTGAGATCCTTGAAGAGTTGCGCGAAGGAATTCAAAGACTCCGGACTTCGCTGGAGGCAATGGGGAAGGAAGTCGAAGACTTAAAGGAGACACTCCGCTGTCTAAGGGAGACGCCACCACCAGCGCCGGTTACCTCTTCACCACCGATATATGTGAAAGAGGAGGAGGTGAAAAGGCAGTTTTCGGGGAAGAGGAATATCCTCCCGACTGCAGACACAGATGAGGAGGTGCAAGCAGTTATGGGGGCTATTGAGGTTCAACCCGGCACAATAAGACCGTGAGCTACCAACCTCATAAAAGAAGGACAGGGGGAAGTCAAGGCCACAGAAAACGGCAAGTCCGGCCTTAGGATAAGGGAGAACATTCTTCTGAACAAAAGAATTAGGATCGAAAACCAGGTCATGGGGAAAAGAAAGAGAAATCCCTAGAGGAAAGGGTGACATTCATGGTGTTTCAGGCGATGAACATGTGGACATCGCAAAGGAATGAAGGACAAAAGGGACCAATGATGAGTACACCTATGGAGAAACCTCTGCCTCAGAGGAAAAAGAGAGAAAGGAAGAAAATGGGAGTGAAGGCTGAGTCAGGCAGAGTATCTGTTAAACAGCCGCAGGAGAATAAGGCGGGGCCTCAATCACAAACTCCTGCTCCATCCCTTTCAAGGGAGGAATTCCCACTGCTAACACAGCAAGGACTAGAAAAGGACAATGCTGTATCCCAGGAAACGTGGGTGAAGGTAGAAGGAAGGAAAGAGAAACGAAGGGAGAGGAAGGAGGTGGAAAAAAGGCAACCCCCGAGGCAATCCGTTAAAATGACGGACAGCAGAGGAGCGACAGGGAAAAAGCCAAGGCGCAAAGTTCCGAACACTGCGGCGATTTCTATTACCGCAGAAAAAGGGCAGTACAAGGAGCAGTTAGTTGAGGCGAAAGGGAAGGTAGACATCAATAGTCTGGGGATCTCCAAGATCAAGACTAGGCAAGGAGCCACGGGAGCTCTGATACTGGAGATCCTCGGTGAAAATACAAGTGCCCAAGCCGACCTCTTCGCCGGGACGCTTAGAGAGGTTTGACTGACAGGGCAAGGGTGAACCGCCCCCAAAAATTGGAGGAAATCAGGCTGAGAGGCCTCGAAATCTCAACCACGGAAGACGAGGCGGCAGAATGTGTGACGAAGGAAGGGGGTGTGGGATATCCGATATAAAAACGGGTAAGATAAGGATCACGCCGGCTCCAGATCCCTATGGATGCAGTGTCCCCTGGTGGCTGCAAAAGGAGTAGCAGAGAAGGTGACACTGGCCATGGGCTGGACCTAGATAAGGGCAGAACTGCTGGATGCGAGACCTATGCAATGTTACAAGTGTCTCGAAAAGAGTCATGTCCAGTACAATTGCAACAACAATGTAGACAGGAGGCAGAATTGTTATAGATGTGGTGAAGCTGGACACGTGACCTGAGATTGCGAAGCTCAAGCCAGATGTCAAATCTGCTCGGACGCGGGTCATCCTGCGGGCCATAAAATGGGGGCCGGCCTGTCACCCTCCTAAAAAAAGGAGGATGAGGAGAGGACAGAAGGGCGTTGGGGTATCCGCACCGACGTCATCCATATCTTCTGTCCCCTTGTACAGGGAGGAAGAAAAGAGAGGATAACGGAGCTCTTACCCCCTCCACCCGTCCAGACCCCTCCCTCCAACACCTAACAGGAGGAAGATGAGGGGATGGACATAGAGAGGAGAGGGAAGAGACTTGCCCGTACGATGGAGGAGAATGAAAGTGACGGTAGGGAGGAGTCGGAGGGAAAATTATTGATAGTATTTGACGAATAATGGATACCCAGCACCTCCAATCCAACCTGCACCGCGTCAAGCTATGCCGCTCTTTGAGCACACTATGGCGGAGCACGGTGCAGAGTTGGGAATAGCGGCGGAGACCAATCATATCCCCAAGAACCACCCTAGATGGTTCGAGGATGAACTGGGCTCCGTCGCTATCGTATGGAGGGCGAATAAAAACTTCCCTCCCGCAGCCCAGAAGGGAAAAGGGAGAGGTTTTGTCGTGGCCATGTGGGGGGCCCTGATTGTAATCAGGGTCTATCTCCTCCCAGTGAGGAGCCTGGACCTACCAGGATACAGGTCCAAGCTCCCAGACATTGGATGGGCTGTTAGACGGTACCTCCCGGGATGTCATCGTCGCCGTGGATTTCAACGCGAAATCAGATCTATGGGGTTCTCGGTGAGGTGACAGGAGGGAGAGGAGGTGGAAGACTGGACCGCTGAACTGGGTCTGCACCTATTGAATGAAGGAGGTAAATCAACCTTTGTGGGGCCACAGGGGGAGTCTATTATAGACCTCTCATGGGCAACTCCTGCGGCCCATGGACGGGTGCAGGCCAGGAGGGTGGCGGAGGAGCTCGAGTCGGATCATTCTGTCGGATCATTTACTTATAAAGATGGAGTTCTCCATCACCCCCAATGGATTGCGGCCCAGGCGAAAGGAAGGACCCCGACCCAAACGATGGGCCCTTAGTCAACTTAACAGGGAAATGTTAGAGATTTCCCTAGAGGCAGCCACTTGGCTACAGTGGAAGGAAGGGCAGGACCTAGACCCTGAGGTAATGGAAATCATGGATACAATCACACAAGCGTGTGACTAAGCCATGCCCAGAGTTAAGTCCTGCCCAAAAAGATCCGCCTAGTGGTGGACCGAAGACATCGCTGATCTTAGGCAGAAATCGGTCCACTTCAGGCGAATTTTTAGAAGGACCCGAAATAACCGGGATTCGGACCCCGAGGCCATCCTGGCCGCCTGAATGGACTTTTGCATGGCAGCAGCGGCATTACGCGGTGCCATAGGGGCGGTCAGGGGAAAGGGTGGGACACCCTCCTCCAAACGTTGGATGCGGATCTGTGGGGGCGTCCATACAAGTTGGCTATGCTAAAGTTAAAGCCATGGACGCCCCAACTAACGGAGACGCTTGACCCCCGGTTCCTTGAACAGGTCATGGGAACCCTCTTCCCGGTTAGGGAAGGGATTCCCATGACCCATATTCCCATTTGCCCCATATAGAACCCCTACTCCCGAACAGCAGGGGGAGGTACCGGGGTCACTGAGGAGGAGGTGGCCGATATCATCAAACGGGTCAAGAGCCGCAAAGCTCCAGGACCCGATGCATCCCCGGCTGAGTCCTTACCCTGACCTCGGGGTATCTGAATGGCGGGGATTTTCTCCCAAGCACTAAGGGAAAGGAGGTTCCCCCCAGTCTGGGGGAGGGCCAATGTGGTCCTCTTCCGAAAAGAGGGCAAGCCGGAGGACTTCTCCGCGTAAAGGCCCATATGTTTCTTCGATGAGGCGGGCAAATTATTCGAACGCGTGAAAGCTGCCCACCTCACGAAGCATATGTTCCGGGAAGGTCTAAACCTTGATGATGGCCAATATGGCTTCCGAGAGGGAAGATCAACCGTGAACGATTCTACGTCTACGATCCCTCTCGGAGGCCATCGGCAGGAGGGTGGCAGTTGCTGTATCATTGGATATAGCTAACGCATTTAACACCCTGCCCTAGGGTAGGTTGATGAAAGCTATGTCGGACTATTTTGACTTCCCACCCTACCTCACGGCCGTCATCGAGGATTATTTCCAGGGTCGGCATCTAAGCTAGATGGACGCCGACAGCAAAGTACGCGAGAGGGGGATGAGTTGCGGAATTCCTCAAGGGTCCGTGTTGGGCCCGCTCTTGTGGAACCTTGGCTATAACTCAGTCCTCCGAGCAGCATTCCTCCCCGACTGTAGCATATTGTGCTACGCGGACGATATGCTAGTACTGACCGGGGGGAAAGACTGGGGTGATGCCGTGAGGATGGCTAACATCGCGGTGGCATGCGTTGTGCGTGTCATCCGCAGACTAGGTCTGGTGGTGGCTGAAAGAAAAACAGGAGCTATTTTCTTTCACGAAAAGGGGATGAAGCCACTCCAGGTTCAGCTGCGGATAGAAACAGTCAGGGTCCTGATTGAGGCCCAAATGAGGTATCTGGGCCTCACACTGGACGGCTCCTGGTGCTTCAAAAAGTACATAAACCGCCTGGTCTCCCGATTAAGAGTTATTTCAGCCAATTTGGGCAGATTAATGCCAAACATCGTGGGAGCAGATCGGAAGGCTCGTCGCCTCCATGCTGGGATAATTAATTCGGTAGCACTCTACGGAGCGCCGGTATGGGCCGAGGCTCTAGCCGTCAACCGTCCACTTCAGGCGCTACTGCGCAGAGCGCACAGGACGGTGGCGGTCAGAGTCTTTCGAAGCTACAGGACGGTATCCCACGTAGCGGCGACGTAGACGGCTCTGGCGGGCATGCCTCCCCTGGAGCTCGTAGCCCTCACGTATCGTTCCATGTACGTGAAGAGGCAGGAGCTCAGACGTACAGGGGATGCAGGTGAGGCGCTCGCCGGAACCATGCGGCGCTCGAAGCACCAGGCTCGGCAGCTCCTCCTCCAAAGATGGCAGAGGCATTTGGCAAATGTCAAATATGAGAGGAGGACTGTCGGGGCTGTCCAGCCCTGCCTACCAGAGGGGGTAGATAGGGCATTCGGGACCGTGACATTCAGGATGACACAGGTACTCACCGGGCATGGTTGTTTCGGTGAGTACCTGTGTCGTATAGGCAAAGAACGCATAACGCATTGCCACCACTGCGATTGCGATCACGACTCCGCGTAGTATATATTGCAAGACTGCCCCGCATAGGCTGCAGAGTGCGGAGTCGTGATCCGAGAAATAGGACAAGATCTTTCACTTCCCACGGTAGTCAATGCCATAGTGGGGAGAGAGAGAAAGTGGGAAATATTCGCCTCCTTCTGCGAGGTAGTTATCTACGAGTAGTTATATTCCTCAACGCAACCCACCGCTCGGACGAGGACACGGAGCTGCTGGCCCCATGCTTCGCATGCGGCCAGCGTATGATGCGCCGTGTCCTCGAGCTCTTGGCAGTGGTGGTATCGTATGTTGGGCTCCTTTTGAATCTGATGCAGGAATCGACCGAAACCGTGTCCGATCAACACCTGCACCAGATGCGACGTGAGTACATGCCCCGCCTGTCTACCATCGCCGGCAGAGAGGGGTGGACGGCCTCGGCCATTTGGAGCTCGGATCCGCGGGGTCCTCCCATGTCCGCCAACAAGGCGTTCCACCACTCCATGACCCGAGCTCTAGCCTGAGGTTTCAGGGCTGCCAGGCCCCTGGCTGTTACCTCCTTCCCCACCTCGTGGAGCTCCCGCACCCTCCAATAGAGAGTGCTTCGCCCCTCTGCGAGGAACTCCACGAGGGGGGATTTGGTCGGGTCGTCGCTGCCATATACGATACGGTGCGGTACACCCGAAACGCCCTCACAACCACCGACTGCAGCGTCTGATGCATTAGGTGTTTACTGCGGCCGGTGGCCTTAAGCTGCCCATGTGGCCAATGAGGCGCCCGTATGGGCGCCCCATAGAGGGCGTTTGAGAACACCACACCCACGTGTAAAGGATGGTGTCCGTATCTGCGTCGGGCCCACGATTAAATATCTAGGTCTGACGCTGGACGGCCGATTGGGATCTGGGCCGCACTTCAGGCAGCTGACCCCCGGGTTCGCAGGGCAGACCATTCTCTGACCGGCCTTATGCGGACCCAAGGGGCCCAGATTGGCGAGCTTTTTTGTTCACGCAGGTGAAATCCTCATGGATACCACCGCACCTTGGGGAGGGCGGGGGTTATGTCGGACCTCTACCGACTAAAACCCATGCGGGGTGTCTACAGCTTAGACTGTGGTGGGCGGAGTCAGGAGAACTATGCCTGCATTCCCTCTCTGACACCCCGGCCCCAGGGCTCTCAAGGAGACCCACGCGTAAGTACCGCGCCCCTCCCAGTTTGAGAGTCAAGGGCGCGGTACCCCGGCCGGTTGCACGGCCGGGCTGGCCTTCCGGTGTTAATTAGGAGAGAGAGGACACCCGCCCTCTCTCCGCGTCCCCCATTGCTCCTCTCCATAGGAGGGGGCGGGAAAGTGGAGCCCAGCCCCAATCCGGGCTTCCACTCCCCCTTCGCCTACCCTATCCGACGCCTATCCGTTCCCTGCGACAGACTTCTGGGCGGCGCTCCCACTCGGCGGCCCCCTTGCGAGACATGACGTCCCAGCAAAAGGAGGCCGCTGCTCCCCAAAGCTCCTCGCTCCCGCACATTGCTTTGAGTAAATGCGGTAGCGAGAGGGCCCTTCTTGACACCCCACTACCCGAGCGAGGACACGGCGTTGCGGAGCCCAAGCCTGGCATACGGCCAAGATGTGCTCCGCCATGTCCTGCGGCTCCGGGCAGTGGTGACAGCCCGTGATGGGCTCCCTTCCAATCCGGGGCAGGTACCGATCGAAGCACCCGTGCCCGGTCAGCACTTGCACCATATGGAAGGTGAGCCCGCGTCCCTGCCTGCTATTTCTGCCACGGCCTCGGTCATTCGGATCCCGAATCCTTTGGGGTCAGCCAATATGGCTGACCACCGTTCCAGGACTCGGGATCTTGCCTGCGATTCTGAGGCCTTCAGGTCCCTGGCCGAGGAACCTTCCCCCTCTTCGCGGAGCTCCATCACCCTCCAATAGAAGGTATGCCTTGATTCGACAAGGAGCTCCACGGGGAGAGTGAGCCGGCCAGGGCCGTCGCCGCTCTATACGAGATGGTGCGGCACCTCCGAATCGCCCTCACGATTACCGACCGCATCGCCTGTTGCAGGCGACTCTTGTTGCGGCTGGTGGCCATAAGTTGGGGTGCCCATATGAGCGCCCCGTAGGGGGCGACCGAGAGCACCACACCGATATAGAAGCGGCGAGCGTGCCATCTTGGACCCCCCTTGGTCCTCATCCGGCTGGCCTATGCCAAGCCTGCTTTACAAACCCGGGAGGCCAGGCTCCTGAAATGGGCCTCGAAATTCTAGCGGCCGTCCAACGTCAGGCCCAAATCCTTGATCTTAGGCCCGACGCGGACGTGGAATCCATGCACCAGGACCCGGGACTCCGGTGGCGCCCCTCGATGGGACCATGAAAATACATCATGAAAATACATGGCCTCCGTCTTCTGGGGCGCCACTTTCAGTCCTAGGCCCTTGATGGTGCCCACGGACTCCAGCGTCGTCTCCGCTCGGAGGTGAGCTTCCCCTCAGCCTTTCCCCCTGGCTGCAACTAATGTGTCATCTGCATAGCAGATAACGGCAGCCAGGGGGAGGGGAGAGCAAAGCACCCTGTCAAACGCGATGTTCCACAGCAGGGGGGCGAGGACCGACCACTGCGGAACATCACGCTCCATGGCACGCCGACTTTGGACCCCGCCTCTCCGAGTAGGCTAGGTCCCTGCTCCCGAAGCAGGCCGATAGAATGCGCCGGAGATAGACGGGCATCCCATGATATTCGAGCGCCCGTCCAATCTACAGGGCAGAGAGTTGAATGCGTTGTCCACGGTGATGTCCACGACATCGCCATCAATACCCCGCCCTTCTCCACGACCCTATGGGTCAGGACCCGAACGTACTGGATGGCATCTAGCGTGAATCATCCGGACTCGAACCCGCATTGATGGTCGTGGAGGTTCGGCCCCTCCGAGGACAGATGCTGGATGAGACGGTCGGCAATGATGCGCTCGACCATCTTTCCCGTCCCATCCAGCAGGCATATCGGCCTGCTGGATGGGACGGTCGGCGCGCCGCCGGGCACTTCGCTCTCCCTCGGGAGGAGGACCAACCTGGCTCTCTTTCACTCTGGGGGGAATGCCCCCTCCTGAGGCACCTGTTCATGAGAACTCCCATGGCCTCGGACAGGCTTCCCTGTCCTGCGAGAGACCAGGCGCGACCAGGAATACCATCGGGGCCAAGGGGAAAACCCCTGCCCCGAGTTTTTTCCTGACCCCGGCAAGCTCCTCTGGATCGACCCCCAGGCTTTCGTTCCAGTCCCCGTCCCGTAACTCGGGAACGGGGATCTGGGGGGGCTTCCATCCTCGGAAAGAGGATGTCCAGGAGCCCCTCGAGAGCCTGGTTATCTAGAGCCTCCGTAGGCGGAGGCGTCCACAAACGGAGTTTACCCATCGTCCGCTTGTATGGGCGCCCCCACGGATCCTCATCCAGGGAGCTCACCAGTTGCTCCCAGGCTCCTCGCCTTGCCTAAGCGATGGCGCCTTTGAATACTTTCTTCGCAACGAGGTATGCCTCCCACGCCCTCGCGGCATCCTCGCCTCGTCGCCGGGCGCGGGTATACACCCTTCTGGCTTGTACGGAGGCTTGTACTGCTGGTAGACGGAGGCCTCGCGAAGATCCGCGATGGCCTCCGTCTACCAGCAAGTGGCCTGGCGCCGGCGGGGTTGGACCGGGGCATCGCAACGTCACACGCCAACGCCACGATGTCCACTAATTCCTTAGCCCCCTCTTGGGGGCTAAGGTTCCACTCACCTGGCCCTTCATCCAGGTGCTAGGTAGCCACGAGTACGGCCGCCCGAAACCTGTCCGCGTCTAGTCGACCAAGGGCCCAAATCTTGGGGAGAAGGAATTCCCCCTCCCCTGGGCGTCGGTCCAGTAGCCGCGTGGGGGCGAGGAGACGGAGGGCCCACACTATATATCGGTGATCCGACAGTGTTTGGCCCTCCGACTCTACCACCCACTCCCGGAACATCCGGGCGGCCCAGGGGGAAACCCAGGTCAAATATATGACTGACTCCTCCCCCGGCCGCACGCCGATGCTGGTTGACCCCCTGTTCATCAACAGGAGGTCTAACCCCGCAGCCCAATCGACCACGGCACTGTCCCTTCGAGGATCCCCCAGTCGGGGACCGCAACCCCACCCGTCAGAGTGGACGTTGAAGTCCCCGCAATTATTACAGGTCGGGGGCGGCACTGACATACCACACCCTCGACCCCGTCGAGGATCACCTTTATGCAGGCAAGGTCATCGAGACCGACCCTATTTCGGCGGTGGGGGAGATACATCCTCACCACAATGATGGGCCCGCAGTCGACTGCCACATACGAGGTCCTAGTCTTCCTGAGTTCACGGGGGACCCCGTTGCGGGTTCTGCCATAATGGCCACCGAGCCATCCGAGCTGCCGAATCTTTTTTTTTGGAAACGCAGGGGAAATCCGTTATGGATACTACCAACCCGTTGGGAGGAAGTCGGAGGTTATGTCAGACTCTTACTGACTAAAACCTCTGCGAGATGTTTACCAACCGGACCGTGATGAGGGGAGTTAGGGGAACTGCTCCTGCATTCCCTCCCCAACACCCCGGTTCCAGGACTCTCCGGGAGCCCCACATCATCGAGTACTGCACCCTGTCCCACTGAGGGAGTCCAGAGCGTGGTCCCCCGGTCGGTTTCCCGACCAGGTTGGCCTTCTGGTGATTACTTGGAGGGAGGGGGCATCCACCCACCCTCCGTGCCCCCCATTGCTCTCCTCCGAAGGAGGGGGCGGGGGAGTGGAGCCCAGCCCCACCCAGGCTTCCACTCCCCCCTTATCTTACTCTAACCGACGCGCCAGGAGAAAGACGGGTGGGTATTAAGCACCCGTCACCCCTTCTCCCGCGCGGCCGAAGTCGGGCCCGAGGCAGCCTCCGGCGTGCCGGTGCCGACGCCCCTTTGGGCCCGCTACCCAAACCTGGGGAGCACCACCCTCCCCGCCGCTGCCTGCGGCAGTCTCCGGGGCGACGTTTCCACTCGGCGGCCTCCTTCCGCGATAGCACGCAGAAGGAGACCGCTTCTCCCTATACCTCCTCGCTCCCTCACATGGCTCTTTCCATGCGCGGGAGCGGCAACTCATCCTCCCCGCACCCCACTGCCCGGGCCAGGACACCGCGCTCCCTGACCCATGCTGAACATTCAGCCAGGGTGTGATGCACGGTGTCATCCGGCTCCGGGTAGTTGTGACACCCGGTGTTGGGCTCCTTCTTTATCCGGTGCAGGTAATGGCCGAAGCAGCCGTGTCCGGTCATCACCTGCACCAGATGAAATGTCAGTCCGCGCCCCCCCGCCTACGAATTCTTCCAGGCAGAGGCGGACAGCCGTCGTCGTCAGTTGCCCGAACTCCCGCGGGGCGGACATCGCGTCCGCCCAATGCTCCAGGGTCCGGCCAACCACCCGGGACCTCAGGGCCTTCAAAACCCTGGCCGTTATTTCCCTTCTTCCGCGGAGCTCCTTGACTCTTCAGTAGAGGATACTGCGCTCCACGGGGGGGGGGGGGCGACCAGGGTCGCTGCCATATATGAAACGGAGCGGAACCCCCGAATCGCCCCCCAAAGCCACCGCCCTCAGCGCCTGGCACATGAGGCTTTTGCCTTGGGCGGTGGCCAATAGTTGGGGCGCCCATATCAGTGCCCCAACTATTGCCCCATAGAGGGCGATCGAGATCTCCCCGCTGGTGCCACCTTGTCGTAGTGGGGAGGCTTGAAAGTCCCAGTAATGTACAGAGCTATGCCGGCGGGGACTTCGGCCCCTGGCAGGTTCTACCATGCCGGAGTGGTCTGTACAGAGGGACTGGACTAAGAGCACCCAGGGATGTTATGGCGGTGTGCCATGTGTATACACCTGACCATTTTTTGTGGGGTTGGGATGGGGAACCCACCCCTCTGACATTGCACGACGGTGCTCCGGCAGTCAGAGGGGCAGGACCTCACCCCGTGGGAGGTTCCGCCCTGAGAAGATTGCACGCCGGTGTTCCGGCAGCCCGAAGGGACGGGCCACACTCGGGTCTGTACACCGTGGAGGTTTGGGACCCTCCATGGTACCCGGGTGGCGGGGGGATCCGGGCCGCTCGGACGTATTCCGAGGTCGGGGCCGGGTCCTCCCGGGGTGAGCATGGGGGATGGGGATCGCAACATCCCTAAACCCATATCCCGGGCGGAGTAGTTTTGCTAGCTGCCGTGAGGGAGCGGTCCCGGAGGGTTGCGACGCCGGTGATCTAACTCCATCCACGCCCCCCACGTGGCGGAAATCCTGGCGGTGCCCCGGAGGTCGGAGGCCTGGGATCCCTGAAACCGTCTCACCTCCCAGTAATGGGGGGTAGGGCGGGAGTAGGGGGCTGGAGTCCTGTGCCCGGGATGACCTCTTCCTCGGGCCCCTGATATAGTTAAGTTCCCTAGGAGAACTTAGGGACACCACGGGGTCATCCCGTGGTGGAGCATACCCGGTCGATCGAGCCGCCAGGAGTGGAGGGTTTATAACAAACCATGGCTAACAAAACAAACATAGGAAAGAAGAGAAGAAAAGGAAGGAAGGAGGAAGAGATGACCGATCTTCGATCGAAAGCATCCGAACCCTCTGTGAAGGGGGAGGAAATCTCGCCGGAATGGGATTTTAGGGAAGAGGAGATTCCTGAGAATCGGAGATACTCTAGGGAGTATATAAAAATGTTTGTACTAGAGAAGACACAAAGGCTTAAAGACCTTCTGAAGTTAGTTACCGGAACGGTTGAATGGGAGGTAGATGAAGAGACTGAAGCTAATAACATCCTGGAAGATTTGGAGGATGTCATATGGGAAATTGGCAAGGATGCTAGAGGACTGTATAGATCCGTTCTTAAAGGGATGAAAGATCTAAAATTCAGCGAGGATTTTAGGAAATGTATGGTGGAAGAGTTGGAGGCTAGGGACAGGGAATTCGCGAACGCAAAGAAGCGAAGGGAGACCATGGAAGCGACAGAATTGACTGTTAGACAGGAGATACGCCTCCTAAAAAGCCAGCTGGAGGGGAGCAGGAAAGAGTTGGAGTCGGTGAGGAGGAAGCCGACACAAACGACGATGGGAGTGGGCGTGAGGGCCATTGGCGAACATGCCCACACCCAAACGGAGAATAGTGGTAGAAAGGGAAGGAGGTCGATTCATGCCCAGACCGACGAAGAGTGGGGCATGTCGGATTGGGGGGTCTGGGAGTTGGGTCGGGCAGAGAGTATATCTGTCTCAACCCAGACGGAAAGACACCCCGATCCGACCTCAGGGGGAGGAGCTGCTACCCCGGTCGTCCCCTCCTGTGTAGGGGGAGTTTGGACGACTATGGGGCGCAAGAAAAGGAGGAAGATTGCTGGGAGTGAGGGAGTTGGAAGGGCATTTGATGCCAGTGTCGTGGCTAGGCGATCACAACAGCCCAGGGATGGGAAGCGAAAAGGGGAAGTGAGGAGAGGGATTCAACTCTCACTCAAACAAACCCGTCCCGCTATGAGGGGGGATTTGGTAAAGAGTGGGAGAGGAGGTGGAGGCGGAGTCACTTCCGCCAAACCGCCTTCCCCTGCGCAGGGGAGGAAGTGGCTGCGACTCGCGGAGACGGCAGCGGTTACGGTTAAGTTTCAGCAAGGGCAAGCCTCCTATACGGAGGCTCTGAGGCGGGCTGAAGAAATCCCTCTCGGGGACCTTGGTATCCCGGTGGATGTGGGCAGGAGCGCGGATGGAGCGCTCATTGTTCGAGTCCGGGATCCAGACCCCGAGGGGGGTAAGGAGGATAGGCTGGCCGACAGAATTCGGGCTATATTGCCCGAGACGGAGGTTGCCCGTCCGGTACAGAAGGGGGAGGTTCGTCTCGTTGGGTTTAACGAGGCGACCTCCCCCGAGAACCTGCGGGCGGCCCTGGCGAAAAGCGCGGGATGCACCGCCGGGGCCGTCCAACTCGGTCCCCTCCGTTAGGAGGGTTAGGGGCCGAGGGGTGGGTTGGGCTCGCCTCCCATTGGCGGCAGCGGTAAATGCTGCCAAGGGAGGGAGCTTCGCACTGGGCCGGTCGGTTGTCAGCGTGCTTTTGCTGGCGGCCAGACCGGCCCACTGCTTCAGATGTTGGGGCTCTGGCCACACCGGGTCTAACTGCACGGCCGCTGCGGATCGCAGTGTGGCCAGGACGGGCACACTGCACGCTGTGCGTTAATACACCGGAATGTGCGGTGTGCCGTGATGCTGGGCGCGAGGCCGGTTCGGCATGCTGGTTGGCCTCATGGCGTAAGTGGGGTTGCGGGTGCTCTGTGCGTCGTCGCGGCCGTCCCTCCAACGAGGGACCCGTTGATGGTGAGCGTGGTTTCACGCCCGCAACTGGGGGGAGATGAAGTTGCTGTCGGTGAGACGGTGGAGGTTGGCGCCTAACGCGTCTGTGTGGTGGGGTTGATGCCGTGGTTGCTAGGAGGAGGACTGTGTTTGTCCCTCTTAGTGCCGGAGGAGGGCGGGGTGTGCCCTGCTCTTAGCGCCCCGGCACAGCTGCACGATCCCGGCTGATCAATGTTCCCCCCTGTGACAACGGGGGGGTGTGATCTTCGCTGGTCCTCGGGAATGATTGTCATCTCCCTCCGGGGCTAGGCTGGGAGATGAGGGAGGTTATACTCTCTCTTCCTGGGGACCGGCGGGATCTTCTTCAAGGGGGACGGGATAACCCAGTAGGGACCGGGCCCCGTTCCTCGATCCCGCCACCTCAGACCATCCGAAGTGGGAGTGAGGAAGGGGGCCTGGACACCCCTTTCCTCGATGGCCAGTGCAGTGTTGGCCGGCACAGTGATGCATATTAGGGACCTCAGCACGCGCGGCTTTACTCTCTCCACTTGCTCTCACTCCGCTGTCCGTGCGTTCGGCTGATCTCGGCGAGCCGAGCGAAAGAGAGAATCTGCTCTTCCTTCTCGCGCAGTGAGCGAAAGGGAGAATAATTTCTTTCTTGTCGCACGTTCGGCGAGCCGAGCAATAGAGAGAATCGTTTCTTCTTTCTCGTGCGCTTGGAAGGCAGAGCATAAGAGAGAATCGGCCCGCTGAGCATGCGAGAAGGAAGAAACGATTTTTTCTCGCGCGTTCAGCGGGCCGAGCGGAGACAATTATTTGCTCTTCGCCGTTCCGTCCACCAGCAAGACAATCGAGTTTATACGTTTTTTCGCGACTCGCGACTCAACCTACACCAAGTCGGCCTATAATCTATATTATAGATCATAGACCGTAAAAAAAGATGATATGCTTTTCTAATTCTCTCCTTACAGGTTGTAGCTTTATATAATATAGATATTATATAATTGTATTACAGATGCTATGAAGCGAGCGAAAAACGATATATTAACGGACGCGTTCTATCTCAAGCATTATTCACTTGTTTCCGAACGCGTTCGCGTTGCGTTTTGCAACAACGCGTAACAATACGTTGTGGCGCGTTGCGTTTAGTAACAGCGCGTAGAGTTGTAGTGTAATAGCATTGCTTTTTTTATTTACAGTGTGTTCGCGTGGCAACATGCTCCGGAGGTCCGATTCCGCCTTTCGCGGTTTCCGAGACACGATGATTCGAAAGTGTCGACGCTCATGCGGCGCGCACGCGGACGCCGCGTGTCAATACGAAACAATCACGCGCCGGTTTTTTTTGTTTATGAATTTCTTGTTTTGATTTTCTTCTTTATTCTTTTAATCTTTGTTCGAATGTATTGTCTGCGTGATTTGGAGCGAAATATATATTCGAGAAGTTGTCGAGCTCGCTCTCTTTCCTTTAGATCATTCTTACGACTCAGTTTCGAATTAAGTAACTTAATTGCAGCGACACGTGAGCTCGCGTGAACTCGGTAAGCACCGATCTTATTCTACGTTTTGCGTCCTGAAAGCCAGAGAAGGACCATCGGTCCTCGCGAGCGCGAGCCTAGTCCGTATCTCGAACAGCTGAGAGGGAGTCGCCGGGCATATTCCCGACAATTCGAAATCAAGCGCTCGCGTCCTCGACCGGTCGAAACGGATCGCGCCGGACCGAAATTGTAATTTTGAAAGTGTATCCAGTTGAGTCAGCAAAACTATCGATATTCAACTAACAAATGAACGGCCGATGTGAATAAAGAGCTTCCGAACATTACAAATGTCTGCCTCATTGCTCCTCAGCGCTTGACGAAGCAAGCGAGTTTCGTCCCCTTGCGCCTCAAGCGAGACGAATCCAGCATCCGCGCGTTGCGAAAAAGGCGCTCGTTCAAATCATCACTCTCGAGCCGCGCCTTCGCGGAATTGCGCGAACACAGTGTATTTTTCTTTCTTATTAATTTGTTGACATAATTTTATCCATTAGAATGGATCGTATATGTACAAAGAGATATAAAGCAACTTCTTGTCGTGATTGGCTGGAAAATGGAAATTATAAATCTTGGATAAAAGAAGTACCGAATTATAGTAGTCAGTATTTTTGCATTATTTGTAACAAATCGTTTTCCTGCTCATCACGAGTTTCGAGACATGCCGAATCAGACCCATAGAAAAATGTTGGAAAATTGCTCTGAAGAAGCAAAAGTAACTGGAAGTGGATCTCGTAGGACGGAATTTTGCTATTCATGGCTTGAAGATGTACAATTCAAGCCATAGCTGAAGAGAATTCCGGACAATCCGTACAGTTGTTTTTACTCCTTCTGCAATGTAACTTTTCTATGTGGTCTCAATAGACTAATGCGGCATTCTGACACCAAACAGCATGTTTTTCAGTGTCAAAAGAGAGGGTTATCCGTAGATTGCAACACGTCCGATGATAAATTGCCTCTGCCCTCTGAAGATAGGAAAAAAACCGCGGAAATCAAGTTTGCCACTTTAATAGTTGGAAAAAACATTGCCTTTCAAACGGCAGAGACAATTTTGACTTTCTTTCAAGACCTCGGGAAAGATCCCGAAGACTTGCAAAGTATGACGATGAATCGGAATAAGTGTCCGGCAATAATAAGTGATGTTTTACATACTCGCGAACAGGAACGAATGGTAGAAACTTTACGAAATACTAAATTTTCAATTTTTGTAGATAAGACATCCGATGTAATGTAAGGGTTAGACGGACCAATAATGCATAGTATGGAGGCGAAATCCGTGTCACCTGCTTTGCCCCGCTCCTGTCTAATTATTCTAATTCTCGAACCGGATGAAGAGTCGAGCAACTCGAGATAGTAAACACAAAAACAGGTCGCGGGGCGATAACTTGATTTAGACGCCCGCCGGCGAAAGTCGAGCGGGATACGGCGACGCGCCGAAGGGTTAGGTCAGGTCACCTTCGGGTCAGGCCCTCACGCAATTGCCTCATGTGACGGTTGACCAAAACGGCGGTTCGAGCGGGAATGCGCACACTCAACACGCTGGCAGGCAGCCGGGGATCTCCAAGGGAAAGCGCACGAGGAAATCACCAGCGTGCTCTAGCCTAAGACTCACCATCCAGCACTGAGGGGTACAATGGACATCAAGGGAAAACGCACGAG
Organism: Harpegnathos saltator; assembly: GCF_003227715.2. Lineage (NCBI taxonomy): Eukaryota > Metazoa > Arthropoda > Insecta > Hymenoptera > Formicidae > Harpegnathos > Harpegnathos saltator. The sequence goes on from NW_020230200.1 coordinate 89,040, forward strand.
ATGTCCCTCTCAGCTACTGGCTTTAGATCACCTGGATCACACCGGGCGCTCCGGAAAAATGCACGGCGGGCCCGGTCCGGCGACCCAGGAGACACCCGAATCAGATCGGTGTCGAAGGGAAAGCGCACAACGACACCGACACTCGGATTCGAGAGACATCAACCGATCGTGCAAGAGAACAATGCTCGCGCCCCCGGTCAGCCGCCGACCACCAGAAAACAGCAATTTGGCTAACCCTCACCAATTTTCCACACGAGCGATGACGGCACGCTTACCTTGGACGTTCAGCAGTGACTGACTCGTCAGTGACATCGTTCTTATCATCCGTGTCTCTCTTTTCCAAACATAAACACTCTGTTTCCCCCCCACCATTAGCCTCACCGAGATCGCTATTGTTTTCTAACGCTTCGAATGCTCATCGCGAATTTTGATATGAAATATCCACACCTCACACGATAAAAATGATTGGGTATCGGAAACGATAATTGGTTCAGTATCTTTATTATACTTATGTGTTTTAGAGTATTCACAATATTAGTATTCACAATAATAGACTGATAGCGCTTATTTGACAGGAGGGGAGAAAGAGGAGGAGAAAAAAGGAGCGAGATCGCAAAGGATAAGCAAAAAAAATTATATTTGTCTTAGGCAAAAATTATTTATCTTACAGTAACCAATGACAAATGGCTGACGTTTCTTGTTCGATATGTCGACCCTCAGACTTTGAACGTTCGATCGGAATTATTAGAATTGATTCATTTAAACGCGAATGATTGCAGTGCCGACAAATTATTTACAATTTTTAGAGCTGAAATGTGGAAGAAACAAATTCCGTTCCCAAATATTCTCGCTCATTCCTGTGATAACGCCTCCGTTATGATAGGAAAACATGAATCATTCAAAACAAAATTAGAGAAATATTGTCCTAATTTGATAACGATGCCATGCCCTAGATGCCACGCATCTGCGTTAATAGCAAATGCAGCTTGCGCAGCAATTCCTGAAGCAAGCGAGGAATTCCTGCGAAGAGTGGCATCGTTCATCTCCAGTAGTCCCAAGCGCGCGTGTATTTTCCAACAATTCCAGAAATCTTTCAGTTTCAATGATAATAATAATAGAATTTTAAAATTTTCCTAGACGCGATGGCTTTCTCGCCATGTATGTGTGACTAGAGTCAACGATAACTGGGACGTACTGCTCAAATTCTTACAAAAAGAACAATTGAGCGAGAAGTCAAAGTCGGGGGCTGCTTTACTGTTTCTAATGAAGAATCCAGAAGTGCAAGCATATCTGTTATTTTTAGAATACATTCTTGAGGCTTTTAACAAGTATAACGCGTATTTTTAAGCTGAAGAAACTAGAGTCTACTCGCTTCAGTCGGCTGCAGAAAATCTTTTGAAAAGTATTCTTCGTAATGTTGTAAAAGCCCCGTTATTAAATTATGTTGGGTGCGGTACAATTGATCCATTATATCACGGTAATCGTTTATTTCTTGATAGAGTAATAGTTTGAGAAGCTTGCCAAGACCTTCTTGATCGATTGAATCAAGAAGGTCAGAATGAAATTGTACAATCTATTTACACTAATTGTTTGGCATTTTATAACATCGCTGCGATGGAAATTCGTCGGAGACTTTTCGTCAAAGAGGAGTTTCTGGCCAAATTGAGGATTTTTTATCCGAAATTTGCTCTGCAGCAATATAACGAGGAGAACAGACCGAATAATTCCGTTACTCAGGACGTTCTTCTCGTTGCCAAACGATTAGACAATATTGATGAAGAGATGTTGCAAAAAGAATGGCAATCTCTTCACTTGGATTTCGCATTAGAGCAAAAGCAAAAGATTATCAATTTATCATTCGATGATGCATGGAAAACATTTATTACATTATTAACAATATTAGCAACTAAAGCCGCGAACGGAGAATTGAAGTATTGCATGTTAGCCAAGTTAGTCAATACAATCCGATCTCTTCCAAATAAGAATGCAGATGCCGAAAGGGTGTTTTCCATGTTGACGGACATAAAAACAAAGAAACGTAATAAACTTAATCCGATTCACGGTCAAGCTCTATGCGTGTTGAAATCTACTCTGAAGGCGAGAGGACAGACGACTCAAACAATGGTAGTTATGCTCGACACTTAGCTCTCATGACATCTGAGAATTTATATCAAACGAGCACAACAGAAAAAGCATCTTTTTTACGTTTGTTTTCCACCAATGAATGTCCCTCTACGTCTTCGGCTTTATAACTCAGTCTCTCAAAAGCCAAGCTGATTAATTGCCATTTTTGTAATTTTAATGACATATAGCTATTAAAAAGAACATGGTTTGGTGAAAGGCCCAACATAACCTTCAAAAGTATTCAGTTCAGTACAATCGAAAATGGCAACGGATAAGCTGCATATCCGATACTGCATTCTTTACGAATTCCAACAAGGAAAAAATGCTGCAAGAGCGAGCGAATCGATTTGTTCCTCGGCGAAGGTATTATATCGTACGATGTGTGCGCATTTTGGTTTAAGCAGTTTTAAAGCGGTAATTTCAGTCTATTCGACAAACAACGCCCTGGAGGCCCTCCGAAGTGCGATAATGATGATTTGGAACAACTGCTCGCTGAGAATTCGGCACAAATACAAAAAGAGCTTGCAGAACAGTTGAGAGTAACGCAGCAAATGATTTCCAAACGCCTACATGAGATGGGAAAGATCCAGAAAGAAGGGAAATGGGTACCTAACCGCATGAACTCACTGAAACCAACCAAAATCAACGAGTGGCAGCGTGTCTTTCTCTTCTCAATAAGCAGCAGCGTCGAAAGTCTTTCTTGTAGAAAATCATTACGGGCGATGAGAAATGGATACTCTATGACAATCCGAAACGCAGAAAGTCATGGGTAAATCCCGGCGAATCATCCAAATCGGCCGCAAAACCCTATCGCTACGGAAAGAAGGTTCTTCTCTGCATTTGGTGGGATATCAAGGGCGTGCTTTATTATGGGAACCGGGTGAAACAGTTACTGCGGAATGCTACCAACGTCAATTAATCTGCTTAAGCCAAGAACGGAAACGCCCGTATACTGGCAAAGGAGAACCAGGAGTCCAGTGAAATTGTTGCATGACAACGTCAGGCCACACATTGCTTCCAATACAAAAGACATAATGAGTCTTGGCTGAGATGTCTTGCAGTACAGCCGGCGTATTCACCAGACATTGCTCCATCCGATTATCACTTGTTCTGGTCGATGCAACACGCCTTGTCCGATATGCACTTCCAATCAGTGCATGAGATCCGAAAATGGCTTGACGACTTTATCGTGTCCAAAGACGTAACATTTTTCCGAGATGGAATTCATCAGCTGCCTGAAAGGTGGCTTAAAGTTATAAAGAGCAACGGCGAATACTTTGATTGAACAATTTAATTTACTTTCCTTTAAAATAAACCTTGAATGTAGCTGAAAGAATTGGATTATTCATTTGTATACCTAATAAATCCATCCAGGTGTCGGATTACGAGCCCGACACACTCGGTTTTGAATTCGGGGTTTTCCTTCCCCTAGACCGGCTGTCTACATAAGACTAACGAGCCCGCTCTACCCGCGCTGTAGGGCCCTTCGGGTCGTGCAAGTACGACCCTCTAGTCCTTGGTTATCTCCTGGATGAAGCTGCCCATCCTGGAGTGGACGCTCTTAGTAAGGTCCCTCTGTACAGACCACCCCGGCAAGGTAGAACCTGCCAGGGGCCGAAACCCCGCCGGTATAACTGTGTACGTCACTGGGATTAAAGGTGTGTGGTGGTGTGGAGGTCCCTGAACGGACCTCCCAGACCCCCCTCGGTTAGGAACCGAGGGGGATCCTACTTCATCTGCCCGGGGGACAGGTCTCCTTCCCCAGGGCTCCCTCCGCCGCTGCCCTATGTTTGTCAGCGACGGGTTCTCAACCCGATTCAGGGTTTTCCCAACCTGGCGCGGTTAGGGGTGTTCCCTCAGCAGGGTCGGCCCACCCTCACCCGCTCCTACCATGGCTGATGAGCCCCGGTGGCGGAGCCTCCAGTGGCTACTGCCTCACCGGCGATCCCATCAGCCTAGGACAGAGGAGTGTCCGGCGAAGAGCTCCCCGCTCTATACCTCCCAATCCTCCCATCCCGCCTCCGCCAGGAGGGTGGCCGAAGCCTCGACCTCCATATTTATCTCCGCCTCGGAACCTCCTTCGGCCTATTCGCCAAAGATAGATCCGGCGAAAGTGTCGCGGCCGTTGTTACCATCGTTGCCCGTCCTGCCAGATCCGTGCGTGATGAAGGCTGAATTACCTCGGTCTCCCCCACCCCCTTCTCTACTTCTTTGTTTTTCGCCTCGGATAGGACCATGATCCCCGATTTTACTGGGGGGGGGGGCGCCGTCGACGGGCTGATACCGCGCCGCAGCCCCATCCCGCCTACGTGCCGCCCTGTTCCCCCGATTGCGTCGTTTGCGTCGCGCAGGGACTCCTCCTCTAGGAGCAGTCCGGCGGACTGCTCTGCACGCCCGGCCATCCATTCGGTGACAGGCATTCTTACCCTCTTTATGACACAGGAAGCATCGCACCTCTGTGGTGCACACCCGTGCCACATGCCTGGCTCCTCCACACCGGAAGCAGTGAGCCCCCAGACCTTATTCGGACTGGCAGGTCACTGCCATATAGCCCTACCGAATGCAGCGTTGGAGGGGCCGTTCTTCCCACATTCTTACTTTGGCCTTCGACCGACCAACTAGCAGTCCCCCGGCTGCTACTATTTTTTGAGCCGGTGCCAAAGAGCACCGGACCCAAACTGCTCCTAGCCCTCCAGTTGACCTCCTGACTTCACCAGTCTGGAGGTCGTCTGGAGGGCAACCGGTAAGCTTTAAAATCGCGGCTCTAACCATTAGCGGAGTGTCCGAGTCGTCCCGACCGACGAGGCGGAGCTCAGTCCGTCTTCCCGGTCTGGAGACCACAGCCTTCCCGCATAAAGCGTCTTGAATGTCCTTGGCCAGGCGGTCGGCCTTAGCCTTACCGTCGTGTCCTGGGACCTCTAATGTGACTTCTCCATTTTTGGCACGTTTAATTTTAAACTGGCCTGGCTCCAGGCCCACCACCATGAGATCGACCTGTGCCTGTTGCCTGGCCCGTACCATCACGTCATTAATGGAGCCCCTGGCAAGGCGGTCATAGTTACTACCGGACTACGCGGGGGGTTCCTAATTTGAGGCCGCTTTGTGGGGTGGACTCTTCTTCGAGACCTCTCCCTTCCTGACCTTCCCTCCCTTGGGAGGGGTACCGCTTTCTTCGCCGCACATCCTCTCTTTTTAGGATCAGGTGGTCTGGGCTTAGTCCCGGCTCCCTTCCTCTTACTCTTCCGGGTGGACACTATTGTCCACTCGTCGTCACGACGCTCCCCATCGGTCGCCGCTTACCGTAGAAGGGGCGGCGGAGGGAGAGAGGGCCTGCTGCCCGCAGCTGCTGGTATCAAAGAGGGATAAGCCGTCTCCATCACCCGCCCCATGCGGGCAATTTCAGTCTTGAAACCCCGAGTTTGGACTTCGAGGGCCGCAAGACGTCCATCGGGCCCCCCTCCCCCACCATCGTCCTATAGTCCTCCAATGCCTCCTCCACATCGCGGAGGCAGACGTTGATGAAATCGTTGAGGGCAGCGAGGAGCTTTCCTTTATAGACCCCCGCTATCTTCTTACCCGGCTCGACCCGAAGCCCCTGGAGGTACCTAATACCTTCAAGGGCATCGGAGGCCAGGCTACGTTCCACCCGTAGGGGTTTCCACACAGGCGGAATCCCCTACTGGTGCCGACGAACCCCCACGCCCTCGATAACTCCCTCCCAAGTGTTTCGGAGAGGAGCTCCTCCAGCCACAGTGGCATCATCGCCCTCGGTCGGCGGAAACTCCTCCCCCGGGAATTGCCTCTCCCAAATCTGCGAGGCGGACAAATCTCCCCTAAGCGCCTCACCCTCGCGTTCCCAGGGAGCCCAACCAACACCAACCGCCGCAATGACCTATCGTCGTCTGACGAAGGGGGAGGAACCCCTGTCCCTACCACGGGAGATGGGCGACCCCCCCTCCATTCTTCGGGAGAGGAGTCCCATCCTCCTCCACTTTTTTGGCTCCCTTGGGGTGTCCGGGGGCGAGTCGTTATAACTCGCCACCGGAACCCGCTCAGGCGCCCCCCTACGGGCGGTAGTCCGTTCTGACGGCGCGCCCGCGGGGCACGCGCCGTCTAGCCCGTCGCAGGATGAGGACGAGGAATGGTCGGGACAGCCTACTTCAGAGGGGACAGAGACCTCGCCTTCCCCAAGGAAGGCGGGGTTCAAGCTGGCGCACTATGGAGCGGGGTATCCCTCAGGGGTCGATGCTCGGCCCCTTGCTATGGGACATCGGCTTCGACCGGGTCCTTCGCACTTCGCTCCCCGACGGCTGCCACGTCGTCTGCTACGCAGACGACACGTTAGTGGTGGCCGAAGGGGGGAACTGGGGGGAGGCCCGCTTCCGCGCGGAGGTGGCAGTGGCATCGGTGGTGGGAACCATCGGAGACCTGGGTCTCAAGGTGGCGCCCTAGAAGACTCAGGCTGTGTTTGTTCACGGCCGGCGTCGGGCACCGCCGGAGACCCGGGTCCTAGTCGATGGCGTCCACGTCCGCGTCGGGCTGACGATGAAATATCTCGGCCTGACGTTGGACAGCCGGTAGTCATTCGGGTCACATTTCAAGCAACTGGCCCCCAGGGTGCGCAAAGCCGGACTGGCCGTGGCCAGGCTGATGCGTGCCCAAGGGGGCCCAGGATGGCAGGCTCGCCGCCTGTATGTTGGTGCGGTTCTCTCGGTCGCCCTGTACGGGGCGCCTATCTAGACTCCTCAGCTGCTGGCCATCGCGGTGGCCAAGCGGCAGAAGAGGCAGGCCCTTAGGATCCTTATGATCAGGGCGATCCGGGAGTTCCGCACCGTGTCATACATGGCGGCAACCACCCTGGCCGGCTCCCCCCTGTGGAGCTCCTGGCCGAGGAGAGGAGAATCCTCTACTAGCGGGTAAAGGAGCTCCGCGAGGGGGGAGAGCTGACAGCCAGGAGCCTGAAGGCCCTGATGATCCAGGCCAGAGACCGGACCCTGGAGCGGTGGGAAGGCTTGCTAGCCGACCCCCGAGGGTCCGGTCTCGCAACGGCCGAGGCTGTCCGCCCCTGTCTGTCAGAAATGACAGACAGGAGGGGGTGTCGAATGTCCTTCCACCTGGTGCAAGTATTGACCGGGCATGGGTGCTTCGGGAGATATCTGCACCGGATAAGGAAGGAGCCCACCGCTCGGTGCCACTACTGCCCCAAGCAAGAGGACACGGCGCTGCATACCCTAGCTGCCTGTGCAGCATGGGATGAGCAGCGCCGGGTCCTGCTCGGGGCGGTGGATTGCCGCGACGGGGAGCTCACGCTCCCGCACCTGGTGCGAGCCATGTGCGGGAGCGAGAGGGCGTGGGACGCGGCGGCCTCTTTCTGCGGAGAGGTAATCTCCCAGAAGGAGGCCGCCGAATGGAGGAGCCGGCCTGGCAAACTCCGTCGCAGAGGACGGCGGGCTCGGCGCTTCCCTGGGGGGGGGGGGATATTAACAGCGGGCCAGAGGTGGCATCGGACGAGGAGAGGCCGTTGGCCTACACGGGCTGGCGGCTCCCACGGCCACCTCGGGCCAGGCCCCGCCACTCGGAGGGGAGCGGGAGGGAGACCTCCTGCTCTCCCGAGTGATCGGATAGGGAGGAGAAGGGCAGGTGGGTAACCCGATTGGGGTCGGGCCTACCTCCCCAAAAATTCCCCCATCTCCCTTTAGGAAGGGGGAGGATAAGGAGGGAGGGTAGAGGAGGGAGGGTCCCCTTCCTCCAAGGTGACACCAGAAAGCCAACCAGCGGGGATACCCGCCCGGGACTGCACCTCTCCCACTAATTCCCCGAAAGGGGAAGGGGTGCGGTACAAGGAGGCGAGGGACTCTTGGATTAGAGCCCTGGGGCCTGGGGGTTAGGGAGGGAATGCGGGAGCAGTTCCCCTAACTTCCCTCCTCACGGTCTGACAGGTAGACATCCCGCAGGGGTTTTAGTCGGTAAGAGTCCGACATAACCCCTGCCCCTCCCCAAGGGGGCGGGGATATCCATGATGGATTTCCCCTGCGTGAACAAAAGAAAAAGAAAGAAAAGGATAGTTGGGACAATACGCTTCCGCACACCGTTTCCCAGCTCCAAGTACTGCAATGGATTTTCCTCTCTTAGACATTACTCCATAAATGTAGAGGTTTTACGTGCCTCTACACACACGGGTTTATATTCGGGGTTTTCCTTCCCCTAGACCGGCTGCCTACCCAAGGCTAACAAGCCCGCTCTACACGCGCTGTAGGAACCTTTGGATCGCACAAGTGCGATCCTCCAGTCCCTGGGTAATTCCTGGAGGCAGCTACCCATCCAGAAGTGTATTAGACGCTCTTAGTCCGTTACCTCCGTACAGACCACTCGGGCATAGTAGGACCTACCAGAGGCCGAGACCCCCGCCGACACAGCTCTGCACTTCACTGGGACCCTCAAGCTCCCCCACTACAACAAGGTGACGTCTACAGGGAAGGCCTTCAACACCCTGCCCTGACCGGAGATTGGACGGGCCCTCGAGTATCACGGGGTGCCCGTCTATCACCGGCGAATCCTATCAACCTACTTTGGGGGCAGGGACCTCGCCTGATAATTATACGCGCAACACCAGGAGTTTAGGCAGCCCCGAGCACACATCCGAGGGTGGTCCGTCTGGATGGGAATACCCTAGTGAAAGGCGACTGGAGATAATCGGCAAAGGGGAACCCGCGGGGAGCGAGTAACCTTATCCGTCAGGCGATGGCCGTCGAGCATCGGGGCCAACTCAGCGTCAGAAGGGATGGCCGTCGTGCCGGGTTACTGGTCACCGAGTGGGGAAGAGGACTATAAGAGTGTCTCCATTTTTCCTCCTCGATGTGGTGCCACTTTGTCGTGGTGAGGAGGCACAAGCGATCCGTGGATCCATCGGAGTAGTATCTCCGGTCCAACCAGAGGGAAGGCCGGGTGGAGAGGATCGCTTGCTAAGAGCACCTCGGGTTCAGGGAAGGGTGGGTTTCGGGGGAGGGGATAGGGGAAGGAAGGGGGTGGGCGTCAGGTACTAGGGTGTTTCGGCATCCTGGTACAGAGGATCCAGGCGAACCCCGGCGCACCCCTTTTTTTAATAACGCAGGGGAAACCCATCATGGATACTTCCGCCTCTTGTGGGAGGCGGGGGTTATGTGAGACTCCTACTCACTGAAACTCCTGCGGGATGTCTACCGATCGGGCCGAAGTGGGGGGAGTCAGGGGAACTACGCCATTATTCCCTCCCGACACCCCGGCCCCAGGGCTTATACGAAGAGCCCTACGCCCGACTACCGCTCCCAAAAACCAACCTTCCTCCACAAGGAATCAGGGGTCAGGGGCGCAGTACCCCGGTCAGCTTTCTGACCGGGTTGGCTTTTCGGTTTCTAATCGGAGAGAGGGGACATCTACCTTTCCTCCGCGCTCCCCATTCCCGACTACCAGTCGAAGGGGGGAAGTGAGGCCCGTCCCCAAACAGGTCATCACTCCCCCTGGCTTACCCCTACCGATGCGCTGGGAGGCGCAAGGGACTTACGCCCCTCCTGTCGACCCTTCCCCGCGTGTCCGAAGGCGGGCCTGAGCTGGCCGAGGGGGCCATCGATGAATCGGGGGCCGTTTCTCCTTGGCTGGCGTCACCTGGGGCCCGCTCCCTAACCATGGAGAGCCCTGGCCTCTCCACCACCGCCTGCGGCGGGGACCGGGCCGACGCTCCCACTCGACGGTCTCCTTCTGGGACATAACTTCCCTATTGAAGGTGTTCGCCACCCCCCATGCCTCCTCGCTCCCGCACATGGCACGTACCATGCGCGGGAACGAGAGTGCCTCCACCCAGCACCCCACCGCCCGGGCTAGGACAGGGCGCTGCTGACTCCATGCTTCGCATAGAGTCAGCATATGATGCGACCGCGGCACACCTTTTTTTGCACCCAGGAGAAACCCCTTATGGGTACTCCGGCCCTTGGGGCGGGCCGGGGTTATGTGGGACTCGCACCCACTAAAACTCCTGGGAGAAACCTGTCAGTAGGGCGTATATGTGCGGGCTTCGGTGAATGGTTGCCCCACTTCTTACCTAGGCCCACACCGCCCGCGCTCATAAGAGAGCGACACCGCACACCGCGCGCCGCGGACTTAATGAAGGGTGCCGACTGGGGGAGGAAGGGAGAGCAGTCTTTACCTCGAAAGGCAGAGCATGCGCTCAATCGCCGTTCCTGTGCAAGCCCAGTCGGGTAATGTCTTCACGCCTGTCCGGAAGGGGAAGTACTCCACGCTCAGCCCGAGGGAGCGAACCTCCCGCAAGGGCGAAACTTCCTTGACCACCGTTCCGGCGCAGGTTACGCCGTCCTTAGTGCGACGCGCGGTGCAGCGAGACAAATTGCCCCGCCGCCGACCAAGAGCTGCTTGGCCGGCGAGGGAAGGGAGGGTCTTCAGCCCCCCTCCCTCACCCCATTCCTGGTGTTCGGAGTGGAGCGGGCGGAGAGGTGGGTCCGGCCCCCAACCGGGTTGTTCCTACCTCTCCTAGTCCTCCCCCGCGGCCCACGGACGGGAAAAAAATCCCCTCTAGGGGCGGCACGCACCAGGGGGAGGAGCAATCTCCCCCGCGCCCCGGGCGAGACTCAACCGCCGCCGGGCAGGAGTAGTCCCGCCGCTGCAGGCAGTGGTAGACTCGTACTCTACCGGGCCGACAGCTGCCGGGGGCCGACGAGAGGGCCGGCATCAAGCACCTCCCGCGGCACATGGGAGGGGCCCGAGCGTCCCCTCTCCCGCCACTCCCCCCGGCGTCCACCCATTACCATGGGCGCAGCAAGCCGCGCCCACCTCCGCCGTCTCCCAAAACCGACGACATCTAAGAAGATTCCCCCCTAGTAATGCAGGCACGAAAACGTGCCCGACCCCACGGATCCCGCGTTGTGGGGACGGCCGCGAGGACGCCTACTGCGTCCACCGCACCCCTTCCGTTGGGAGGCCAGCAAACACGCTGGCCCCGCCATGCGATGGCCGGCCTCCCTACCGGCGTCTCGGCACACCGTACAGCATGGAACGTTCTGACACTCCCGCGCGGTGTGCCAGCCCCGGCCACACCGGTAGCAAAGGCCTCCGCGATCCACGGAGGCCATAAAGCTACCCTTGGTGTGACCGAGACCCCAACACTTAAAGCACTGAACCGGTCTGGCCGCCAGCAAGGTAACGTTGACGGCCGACCAGCCCGCGCAAACCCGCCCCCCCCTGGCCGCCGCGACTGTGGCCGCCAGCAGGAGCCGGACCTAAGCGAGCCCTCGATACCTGATTTCCCACCTCAGTGGGCCGAGCTGGACGGCCTCTGGTGTGCAACCCGCACATTCTGCCAGGGCCGTCCGAACCGCTTCTGGGGAGGCCGCCTCATTGAACCCAGCGAGGCGGACTTCCCCCTTTTGCACTGGGCGGTTCACCACCGCCTCCGGCAGCACGCCTTTAGGCGTTCCGCCAAGGCGTCCGCTTTTCTCTCCTCAGGGCCCGAATCCCGGACGCGGACCAGCAATGCGCCATCGGCGCTGCGCCCCACATCCACGCCCGGAATCCTTATTTCCCCGAGGGGAATCTCTTCCGCTCACCTCAGGGCCTCCGCATAGGAGGCCCCTCGCGCCAATTTCACCGTGACCGCAACCGTCTCAGGGAGCCGCGGCCATTTCCTGCCCTGTTTCAGAGAAGCGGAGGGAGCCAGGGGCGGTGGGGTTAGCCGCGCCCGGCCTTGTCCACCTCCGCTCTCCCGCCTCTTCAGTGCGCTCCTGACAGAGGAAGGTCCAGGGGCGGTCCAGAGGTTGTCCAGGGGCGGGTTTTGTGCGCCTTCCATCCACTCGTCCATCTTGGCTAGCCAGTATGCCGCTCCTTGCTTCGCCCGCACCTCTGACTCTTTTCCTCTTCCGGTGTTCGACGAACATCCACTTCCCTTCCTCAGGTGGTCCACCTTCAACCACCTCTACGTTCCAACCTAGAGGGAGGGGAGCCTTCGTCTGGACGGCCTTATCGGCCTTCAACGGCTCCTCAGGCCCCGAGACCCCCCACCACCCAATACCACCCTCTTCATCCTTCTGAGTGGCCATATCCTTCCTGAGATGCCTCTCCGTGGCCTCCTTCGTCATCGTTCCCTCTGACCTCCACTCAGGCTTTCGCTTCGCAGCTCTCTTTGCTTCCTCCAATTCCTCCCTGCATTTGGCCAGCTGGCCCTGAAGAAGTCTTAGCTCCTCCCTCGCCGCAGCCTCGCTGTCCTCCGCTTTTTGCCTATTCCTTTTAGCTTTTCCCCATTCCCTGGTGTTAGCGTCCATCGCTTCCGCTATATCCTTCCTAACCCGTTTACTTTCCTCAGACTCTACTTTACATTTCTTTAGAGTTGCAGAGTTTGAAGTCCTTCCTTGCTTTGGTTCTCTCCTCATAATATCTTCTGCCCTTTTCCTGCAGGTTCCAGATGAGTCTCCTAGTCTCCACATAAAAGGCCTTCCATTTCTCGTCCGTCTCCTCATACCACTCGCAATTATTCTATTATCCTCGCAATCGATCAACGACAGAACAACATTGTTCATTTCCTCCATCCGTTGTTCCACTCAATCCCCATTTCCTTAGAAAAGGAAGACGTCGGCGGTACCCCCATATCTTCTTCTAATACCAAAGAGGCCACCGATGCATCCGTGTTCTGTATGGACATCGGAGCCGACCCTTCGGACGACTCCTCCCTTCCCTTCCTCCTTCTCTTCCTTTCCTTTTGTGCTTCGAGAGATTCTGCCATTTGGATTTACACTCACCACTGCTGAGGGCTCGACCGGCCGGGCATGCTCGCACCACTAAAAACATGACCCGGTGGTGTCCCCGAGTTCCCCTGGGGAACCGGTCTATATCACTGGACCAAGGAGGACATCTGGTCTCTGGGTTCCAGCCCCCTACTCCCGTCCTGACTCCATTGCTGGGGCCAGACCGGTTTCAGGGGCCCCCTGTATCCGACCCCGGGGGTATCTTCAGCAGCGCCGCCACGCGGGGGGCCCCGTGGAAGGAGTTAGGTCACCGGCGTCGCATCCTGACGGGACCGCTCCTCCATGGCAGCCAGCCTGACTACTCGCCCCCTCAGGCTGCCGGAGCACCGGCGTGCAATGCCCTCGGGAGCACTCCCACCAAAACGAAAAGGGGACCCGATCCACCCCTCGGGCTGCCGGAACACCGGCGTGCAATGCTCTTGGGGTGGGAGGCCTCCCTCGCGAAAACGAGACCTTGAGTCGGGAATTCCGACTCAGAGGGTCTCGAAACCTTCCCTGGGATGCTCTTAGCGGGCGTACCTCCCCATCAGGCCCTCGCTTCGGTTGGACCGAAGGTACTGCCCCAGTGGAACACGGGAACACGCGAGCCCCTCCACCACGACAAGGTGGCATCCCTCGGAGGGGCCGGCGCACCCTAGCCTAATATACCGTAACCCTAAGTCATGTCTCTGGGGCCGGGGTCTTGCCTTAACCGGCTGGACTGCGAGGCGGGACCTTTATAAAAGACCACGTAATCCTACGGTGGGGAGTTCCATGCCTAGGGGATGAATGGCAGGTGCGTGACCTGTCGCAAGTGGACCCTCACCCATGCGAACCTGGCGACCAATGGGGACATGCTAGCCTAGCCCCGGGCAATGCGGGGGCTCTGCCCGGGGTGGTCGACCTATTCTTGCCGCACTCGTGGGACCAAAATGGATCTCGAAGTATTTAACAAAACCAAATCTGAGGCTTTGGCCTCAAAGACACAAAGATAAGTATAGCAACCGGTTCAGGGACCTACCACCTTCGGGTGATGTTTCGGACGAGATAGATGTTGTTGGAGAGGTAGAAGGAGATCCTAAGGCAGGGACCCTCCTTTGCACCCATGGGGAGGTTGCGGCGATAGACCTCTGTGGACTAGCCACAGGGGGGCCATCATCTGAGGACTGTCACCGTCCTCCCTGGCTGAGAATGGCTGGAAGTACTGCTCCAACCGTGGGGCTAGTGCGGTGAGCCCTCCGGAGCAAGTAAAAAGGGCAGCCACCCGTCGTGGGATCAACTCCGGCAAGAGGCTGGAAGAATCGCTCCAACTGGGGGGTAGACTTGATGAGCCCTCGGGCGTGATAGGATAACCATCCAACGAGGGATCGTCATCCTCGCGGCCGGGATCCAATACCCGATCTCGGAGCCTGAGGAATGGAAAGTGCCTTTCTAGTAAGAAAGGGGCGGTTAAGGGCCCTGGCAAGAAGGAGTCTGTAAACGCCCCTGACGGTAAGCGGACCGTTGGGAAACTGTCGGTCCGATCGGATATCATCTTTCCACAGGGTTCGATAAAGGTACCGGGCAACAGTAGGAGAACACCGGTAGCGGACGGCAGCACCAGGAAAAGGGAGACGACAGACACCGGGACCTTGGTGGACCTCATCAAGGAGGTGCCGAAACTGGTGAAAGAAAAGGCCCCAAGGGAGACCGGTAGTCATCGGTGCAGCAGTAGATATCCTCCTAAGGAAAGAGAAGGAGAGAGAAAGAAAGAGGGAGGAGGAATTGAAACGGCTGGAGGTAGAGGTGGAGAACCTCTTGACGAGGGGCCTCCTTCGCACGACGAAAGGAGGAGAAACACCCTGCGCAAGAAGTTGTAACGGTCGAACTCCGCGGTTCGGTCGCTGCTACGCGTTTCGCGCGGATAACGCTCGTCGGAGTCCGGATTCGAGGAGGAGTAAAGCAGCGAGACACTTGATAATAGCAATCGAAATAACTTAGCTTTATTGTATGCTTATTGAGATACAAGAGTTCGGCCCCGAAGGCGGAGTCGCGGGTTGCGTCTATAAGGCGCGTCGGTACGGTACGGTGCGGTGCGGTGAGCGGTACAAGCGCTCGTACAGACGGATAGGCCGTGCGGAAGGCGGGGCCTATTACGCGACGCGTGTAGACGGTAACGACGGTAACGGCGCGGTGATCGGTCTCGCTTCGCGACGCTGGGCGTCTCGGACAATAATCGCCCAATACTCGCCTCGAACTCGCTCGCGTATAAATGGTCGCCGGACCGGAGATTTCGATTCTCGGTCGAACGTACGCACGCGAGTCGCGGGATACGCAAAATGATTTCGTCTGTCGGGGCCAAGGACTCTCGACAGAGAAGGCGTACGCACCTTCTCTTTTCCCTACGTTCATGGAGGAAAGTGCTGCGGACACTCAGCGGAGACGGCGGACACACCGTCCCGGGTTCTTGGTTGCTAGACGGATCGCCTAAAGGCTGAGTACGCTCAGCGGAGTTCGCCGACGGACGAACCCCTGACTCAAGGCGGCGGGTAAAGGCGAGAGTCTGTCGAGTACGCTCGACTGAGCACGCGCACGCACGAGCCCAGGAAGATGGGAGACGGCCAAGTATCGAGTACGCTCGATCGAGACTGCGGACGCACAATCCCGTTTTCTTAGTCGCCGGTCGGGTAGTCGGAAAGCGGAAGGCAAAGCGAAACGGTCCGGATATTCTCTCTTTCGGCATACAAGCGTCTAGATCAAATCGGCGGTACGGATCGGTCTGGTGTCTAGAAGCTCGATCGCCGCCGTTTTATAGTTGATCGCGCTACGATTGATACGGCGGCGCTCGAGCGGCGCGCCTATCGGCGCGAGGCGCGGTGACGGCGCGTGATCGCGGCCGCGCGCGCTAGCGGCAGCGCGTGATCGCCGCGGCGCGCGATAGCGGCAGCGCGTGATAGCGGCGGCGCGATCGTCTTCGATTCTTTAGGGTGGCGCAAAGCGCCGTTCTTCGGCCCGACAGGTGGTCGGTCGGGCCGGTAGTAACGAGGTGCATCTGCGCCTCGTTACAGTTTTCAAAGATCCCGCCACCAGAGTGCTTTTAAAGGACGCCAGACCGACGGAACTGGCTACTGAGGCGAGCCGCGCGCTGGATGCTTTGCGGCTGACGGCACAAAGGTCAAAGACCGTGAAAAGGACGTTTGTGGCGCTGCTGCACCGCGCCGTGGCGGCTGCCGATGTGGTCATGTCGACACTGATCGTGTGAATAGCGGTGCAGGATGGAACAGTGGAGCCTACCACGGAGGTGTATCGCGAGATGGGACGACTCCGGGAGGAGCTGCGGGAGCCAAGGGCGGAGAACCAGCGGCTCCAAGAGGAGCAGAAAGTGGCCAGAGAGGCCGCCGCTGGGGCCACCCGTGCTCCTGCTTCCCCACCTCCAGCAGAGCGGAGGACATATGCGGAGGTGACTGCGGATGGCATTTCCTCAGCAGTGGAGTCGGAACGAATTGGACCGAGTGAAATCAAGAGGGTCAGGATGACAAGGAGGAGGAAGACACCCGTGCCCCTTGATTCCTCCAGCTCGGCGGAAGAAGAGGGTAAGAAGGACGAAGGCCTGATAGTCGGTGAGACTATCAAGTCGTATAATGACAATTATGACCTTTTTATGACGGAGCATACCACCGCTCCAGTGGCAGTATTTAGACCACCTTTACGGGTCCAAAAAAAATTGGGTGACTCTCTGGCCACCCGTGGACTTAACCCGCGGCACAGGCCGGCCTACGATCGCCTGACGCAAGAGATCAATCAGCTCGTGGATCGGAGAGCGAGGCTCGATCCGAAAGACGAGCTGAAGTACGATCGACTATCGCGGGAGGTTGCTCGGGTTGTGGACGCGAGGTCGAGTTTCATGAGTGGACAGGGAGCATGGAACCCTGACGTACAGAATGACACAGGTACTCACCGGGCATGACTGCTTCGGTGAGTACCTGTGTCGAATAGAAAAAGAACGTACAGCGCAATGCCATCATTGCGATGGTGACCACGACTCCGCGCAACACACGCTGCAGAATTGGCCGACGTGGACAGCCGAGCGCGGAGTCGTGGTCAACGAGCTGAGACCCGACCTCTCACTCCCCAGGGTGATAAGCACAATATTGGCGAATGAGAGGAAATGGGAGATTTTCGCCTCCTTCTATGAGTCAGTTGTCTTACAGAAGAAGGCTGCGGAAGAAATCCGCCGATGGGCGGCAGGCAGGGGGAGGAGGCAGAGTAGGCGGCAAAGCTGCCGATTGGAGCGCAGATCCCCAAGTCGCGAAGACGACATTGACTCCACTGATGAGGAGGCAATGAGGGGAATTGGCGGACTACCCCCACCACCCCCACCGTCTCCGCCCCCACCATGACCATTACCCCCTAGGAGGGCCCCCCAACCGCAACATGCTTTACAGCGCAGAACGCGAGGGAGGGGCAACGCGAAGAACGAGAGCAGCAACCACCACCTCGTTGCAAGCTACATCAGTACCGGGAGACCATGGACGGACAGCCGTCCATCCGCCCCCGGTCGCCCGCCGACCCCCAGAACGGGGATCGGATGAAGGTAAGGGGAGGGAACTGATCTGACAAGGTCACGTAAAACACCTCCCCTCTTTTCCCGACCCACACTAAGGTGGGTATGAAAAGGGGGTTTGTTGGTCTCTCTTCGCCTTTTATAGGCAAACAGGCTCGGCATCAAGAGAACTCGATTCTTCCTCCCGTAACTGCCAGGCAGGAGGCTGGAGTTCCGAGCGGGAATTCCCGGAAACCCAGCCAGCCCTCCGAACGAAGGAGCGACTATTTTTTGTCACGCAGGAGAAATCCTCATGGATACCCCCGCCCTTTTGGGGAGGGCGGAGGTTATGTCGGACTTCTACCGACTAAAATCCCTGCAGGGTACCGACCGCTCGGACCATGGTGGAAGGAGTCAGGAGAACTACGCCTGCATCCCTCCCCGACATCCCAACCCCAAGGCTCTCAAGGAGCTCCACGCCCAAGTATCGCCCCCATCCCAGATTTGGAATCAAGAGCGCGGTGTCCCGGTCGGTTGTCCGGCCGGGTTGGCCTTCCGGTGTTAATCACGAGGGAGGGAACATTAGCCCTGCCTCCTCACCCCCGCCTTCCCCTTTCCTACTGAGTGGATAGGGGGGAGCGAGGCCAGGCCCCAAACGGTCCTCGCTCCACTTCTCCCTGCCATCACCGACGCCCGAAGTGGGCGAGAGGGTTTACCTCCTCTCCTACCCATTCCCATCGGTACGTCGAAGGCAGGCCCGAGGTGGCCGAAGAGGCGGCGGCCGGTGGCCTCTCCTTCTCGGCCGGCGCCACCTCGGGCCCGTTCCTTACCCCTGGGGAGCGCCGCCTTCTCCGTCGCTCCTTGCGACGGGGTAGTCGGCGCTCTCACTCGACAGCCTCCTTAGAGGACATAACGTCCCGGCGAAAGAGGCCGCTGCATCCCACATCTCCTCGCTCCCGCACATTGCTCTCAGCAAGTGCGGCAGTGAGAGATACGAAGGAGCGACTAGGTGGCGGTGGCCTACCTAGTCGCATAACACCAAGGCGGCGCCCCGTTTGGCTGGGAACGGTGGTTAAAGCGGGCCCCTTGGCCTTCCCACTTCCCAACCACATAGACGAGGCGTGAAGGATGGAGGGAGAGCAGTGGTTGAAGAAGAGCCTCGGCTCGCTTCCCCATCCCTCTGCCCCTCGGGGAAAGACGACAGTCTAACAGTCTGGACTCGGGGCCCCGATAGCAGTTACGTAAGCTCCGGGGCACCAAGACAAGTCCCTTCGCAGTGCCACCCGGAGAGATTTCAGCCAGTAGGAGTCCGGCATAACTCCAGACCCTTCTCCGAGGGTCTGGGTATTCATGATGCATTTCCTCCTCGTCACAAAAAAGGTTAATAAAAGTTAGTAAAGGTTTATAAAAATCTGTAACCAGACTGGTCATGAAGCGAGTGGGAGGAGACTATCACCCCTGGAGGCATTGCACACCGGTGCTCCGGCAGCCGAAAGGGGTGATAATCTCCTCAGCACTCGCTTCGGGAAGGGGACCCCTCTCTCTGAGGCATTGCACGCCGGTGCTCCGGCAGCCGAAGATGGAGGACCCCCCCTTACCTACCCCAATCTGTCCGTTATGGACGAATCGGAGGTGGAGGGACGTACCCGCACCCAGGGCTCCACCCCATGGGGGTCCTCCCCCCATGGTGCCTGGGATGCGGAGGGGTACTCCGGGCCGCACGGACGTTTCCGAGGTCGGGGCCGGAGTGCCCTAGCACGTCCTGAGAGGTCTCACCCTTGGAGGCATTGCACGCCGGTGCTCCGGCAGCAGAAAAAGGGAAGACCTCTCTCCCTCATCCGCCTCAGCCACGACTGGGCAGATGGAGGACCCCACACCCGGGTCTGCACGCCATGGGGAATTACCCCCATGGTACCCGGGGGGTGGAGGGGTGTCTCGGGCCGCTTGAACTTACTCCGAGGTCGGGGTCGAGGCACCCTAGGGCGAAGAGGGGAAGGCCCCACCTTTGGAGGCATTGCACGCCGGTGCTTCGGCAGCAAAGAAGGTGGACCTCCCCGCTTTCTCTTACCCGTCCGGCTTTAGCCAGGCGGAAAGAGAAACCCACACCAGGGTTTCCACACCATGAGTGCTTGCCCCATGCTACCCGGGGAGTGGAGGGGTGTTCCGGGCCGCTCGGACGTATTCCTATGTCGGGGCCGGAACCCCTGTGTGCTGTGCCCGAGGGAATGCGATCGCATCGCCCTAAAAGACCCTCGGGCGGCGCGAGCACGCTGGCTGCCATGGGGGAAGCGTTCCCGGTGGGGTGCGAAACCGGTGAACTACCTCCTTCCATGGGGCCCCCCGCGTGGCGGCGCTCCGTACCGTGCCCGTGTTGTCGGAGGCACGGGAACCCCGAAAACGGCCTGGCCACCAGTAATGGTGGTCAGGGCGTGTGTAGGAGGCGGGAGGCCAGTGCCGGTGATGCTTTTTCCGTCGGCCCAAGCCATATGCTGCTCCTCTGGGGGAACTCGGAAGCTCCCCCTTCAAGGGGCGATGCGGGCATGCCCGGGCAGCGGAGCCGTACGGAGTTGTGGGGTTCAACCCAAAAATAACTGACTTTTCTATCGATTCCACGGACCTGGATTATGATAAAACGACCCTGGCAAAGGACACGGACAAGAGCAACCTGGAGTCTACCCGCGACTCCAACAGGAAGGAAGAGGGAGACAAGTTCCTCGAAGGTCAGCTGAGCACTAGCGGACTGACGAGGAGAGAGGGACTCCGTAGTGCCACCTCTCGTCGTAATGCGGCCTTCCAAAGATCGAGATCCCGGTCGAGATCGCCCTTGTTGGAGATCGAGTCATCGTCCGAGACGGTATCCACGGATTGAGTGGACCCCATTGAAGACAAGTGGAGTATCCCCAGAAAATCTAACGGGGAAACGGACGAGGAAATATTCGAGAAATAGGTAACTCGAGGAAGGGGAAGGCCCGAAACCACGGGCGAATACAAAAGTAAGCTGGCCTTCCAAGCAAAAAAGCAGAGCTTTCTGAAAAAGAGGAGGGAGGAAAATCTGCTGAAGGACTTGGAAAGCCCGAAATAAATTTTCCATGACTGTACTCAGAACAAAAAATACAAGGCGGAGGTACGCAGGTTGACTGAGCACTTGGAAAAGGCCCCATTCAGGCAGGTGGCCGCCTCGGTCCTGGAGGGGTCCATGAAAATCTTGGGATTCTCCACCCGTTCCAGGAACCTGAAGGGGACCCACGTCAAGGTCTTGCGGGATGCGTCGGCGGCAATTACAGCGGGAACGACGCTAATGGAAAAGATAATGGCCATTGGCCAAAATGGGGAGACCATGGACATCCTGGAGGATCTCAGAGAAGAATACCAGCTGCTCCATGCCTCGCAGGAAATAATGGAAAAGGAAGTAGAGGAGTTGAGAAGTGTGCTGCAGAGTATAAGGGGGGCACCGTCATCGAGGATAGTGTCCCCCCCGCCTCCGATACAAAGGAGGAACACGTCAGTGTGTAAAGGAGATACCGCCGTCAACGACGGTGTCCTCCTCGCCCCAGCCGTGTCCAGGAAACGTGCATCACGGTATAAAGGGGGCGTCGCCGCCAACGGCGATGACCCCCTTGCCCACGGTATACGTAAAGGAAGAGGAAAGGAGGAGAGAAACGCTGGGTATGTCAATTCCACCTCCATCTGCGGATACCGACGAGGAGGAATCCATGCTGATAGGGGCGATTGAGGTCCAGCCCGGACTGATAAGGCCGGGTAAGGTACATCCTATCAATAATGAAGAGAAGGAGTTGGTGGAGTTGGTGGAAAAGGTGGCATAGGCCCAAAAATAAGAGAAGATGTACCCATCAGCACAAAGTATAGGATTGAGAGGAACAATCCACCAGTGGGCAAAAAGGAGGAAACTGTGGAAGAGAGGATAACCTCCATTGTCTTCCATGCCATGGACCAGTGGACACGGAAGAAGAAGACGGAAAACTAGGGTCAGACGGAAAAGGAACTAGCGGGGAAGATCTCATCACAGGGATCCAATGGGAAAGGGAAGAAAAAAAAGAAAAAGGGGGAAAAGGGGATAACAGGCAATCGGCCAATGGTGGAGAAGCAGGGACTGAAACAACAGGCCAAGACCCCACCACCCAAGGAGGATGATCCGCCCCTACCACAAAGGCCAATGAGGGCCAATCCTGCGCCTCAGGATACCTGGGCCAAGGTGGTAGAGCGCAAGGAAAAACAGAAGGAGAAGAAGGAAGAGAAAGAGAGACAGCTTCCTAACGGACCTGCAAAGGGGGTAAAATAAAGGAGGGAGCACTGGTAAGAAAACCAAGAGAAAGGTCCCCAACACTACGGCATCATCGCGGAAAAGGGAAATTATAAGGAATTTTTAACGGAGGCCAAAGATAAAATAAATATAGATGGCCTAGGGATCTCCAGGATCAGAACGAGGCAGGGTGCCACCGATCTTGGAGATCCCTGGAGAGGACAGAAACGCGCAAGCATACTGGTGGGTAAATTGAGAGAGGTGCTGACTGACAAAGTCAGAATCAATCGCCCGCAGAAGATGAGGGAGATTCGGCTCAGGGGCCTAGAGATCTCCAGCACGGAGAAGGAGGCTGCGGAATGTGTGGCGAAGGTTGGTGGGTATGAAGTGGCCGAAATCCAAACAGGGAAAATAAGAGCCATATCGCCCGGTTCCAGATCCCTGTGGATCAGATGTCCCCTAATAGCCGCGAAAAAAGTGATAGAAAGGGGGAAACTGTCCATAGATTGGATGCAGGTGAGGGTGGACCTTCTAAAAGCAAGACCGTTGCAAAGTTATAGGTGCCTGGAAAGAGAACATATACAACAAAACGGTGGAGCCGATAAAAGGTCAAACTGTACTTACAGGTGTGGTGCAACGGGACATTTGGCCCGTGATTATACTGCCTCGGCAAGATGTCAACTTTGTGCCGAGGCGGGACAACCAGCAGGCCATCATATCGGGTGACCAGCGTGTCACCCCCCAAAGAAAGGAGAAAAGAAAAGAGGGTTGAGGGGAGGGAAACGGGGGCATCCGCACCGGTGCCACCCGCACCCCCTCCCCTCTTGTGGATGCGAAGGAAAAAGAGAAGGCTGAGGAGCCCTTATCACTTCCACTGAATTCGGTGGATCCAGCCTCCTCCGCAGTGATACCACAAGAGGAGACTGAAGAAATGGAGGTGGAGAGAAGAGGGGAGAAACGTTCTCGGCAGATAGAGGAAAGCGGGAGTGAGGACGGGGAGGAGCCGGTAGAAAAATTACTCATCCACTTATAATGGACACAAGCCTATTCCAATCCAACCTGCACCGCGCTCGCCAGGCCATGCCGCTCTTCGAGCATACCATGGTAGAGCGCGATGCGGGACTCAGAATATAGAGCGGCGGAGCTCTATAGAGTCCCCAGAAACCACTCTAGGTGGTTCGAGGACGATCAGGGCTCCGTCGCAATAGTATGGAGGGCAAGTGGAAACTCACCTCCTGCTACCCGGCTGAGTAGTGGGAGGCGGTTTGTTGTGGCCAGGTGGGGAGCCCTGATTGTGGTCGGGGTCTACCTCCCCTCAACAAAGAGCCTGGACTTGCAGAACTTTAAGTCCATGCTCCAAGACAGGGAGGGCCGCGTCGCGGTACCTCCCTGAGCCTGTCATCATCGCCGGGGACTTTAATGCGAAATCGGAGTTGTGGGGTTCCCGGCGGGGTGACAGGCGAGGGGAGGAGGTACAAGACTGGACTGCGGGCCTGGAGTTGCACCTGCTAAACGAAGGGAACAAGTCAACGTTCGCGGGGCCGCAGGGGGAATCGATCATTGATCTTACGTAGGCTTGTCCTGCGGCCTTGAGGCGGTTACGGTCTTGGAGGGTGGCGGACGAGCGTGAGACTCTTTCTGAACATTTCATTATTAAAATGGAGTTGTCCGTCACTCCTGAAAGCCTGCGGCCCCAATGTCGGAATAAGGAACCCCGACCGGGGCGATGGGCCCTAAACTAGCTTGACAGGGAAGCTCTCGAAATCTCCCTGGAGGCTGCTACCTGGTCACAACAGATGGTAGGGCAAGATCTTGACTCTGAGATCATGGATATCATGGAAACAATCGCACATGCGTGCGATGTAGCCATGCCCAGAGTCAGGTCCTGCCCAAAAAAGTCCGCCTGATGATGGACCGATGCTATCGCCGATCTTAGGCGAAAGTCGGTCTACCTCAGGCGGACCTTTAGACGGGTTAAAAATAACCCTGATTCTGACCCCGAGGTCATTCTGGCCGCCCGAAGGGCGAGTTCTGCCTGGCGGCGGCCTCCCTGCAGGACGCGATTTGGGCGGCCAGAGGAAAAGGGTGGGATACCCTCCTCCTCTCGTTGGATGCGGATCCGTGGGGGCGCCCGGATAGAATGGTGACGCAGAAACTGAAACCATGGGCGCCCCCACTCATGGAGACGCTTACGTCGCTTACGGAGACCTGTTGTAAGAACTCCCGGTTCTTACAACAGGTCATGGCGAGCCTTTTCCCAGTAAATGAGGGCCCATAGGCCCGTATGTCATCCCCGCCCCAGAACAACAAGGGGTGGTACCAGGCCCTCTCGTGGGCGTCACCTTGTCGTGGTGAGGGGGATTGTGTGCTAATGAAGTAGAGAGCTGTGCCGGCGGGGGCTTCGGCCCCCGGCAGATCCTACCATGCCGGAGTGGTCTGTACGGAGGGGCCAGACTAAGAGCGTCCATAATACTCCTGGATGGGCAGCTGCCTCCAGGTTTTATCTAGGAACTGGAGGATAGCACTTATGCTATCCAAAGGTTCCCACAGCGCGGGCGGAGCGGGCTCGTTAGCCTGGTGAAGGCAGCCGGTCTAGGGGAAGAAAAACACCGAATTCAAATCCGAGTGGGCCGGGCTCGTAACAATCCGGCACTATATGGTTTTATTATGACTCCTGCTTAGAATATCTCAATATTCGGACCCGAGAACCGGCGTGGGGAGGGTAGTGTCCCGGCTCTCCCTATGTCGTCATCAAACGACGGGCAGGTACAGGGGTGCACCGCAGGCACCTGTACTGACAGGATTACTGCGAGGCATCGTGGCGGGGGTGTGGACCCGACCCCCACCATGTCGTCAATCAACGACGGGCCGGACACTGGAAACGAAGACTCCTATTCCAGCAATAGGAGTCGCTCTCCTTGGGATAAGGGCTCCCCCTCTTCAGAGGGGTCGGACCCTGATTATGTCCCGGAGGGCGACAGTAGAGGTCGAAATGGCCGTTCCGACCGCGGGACTGGCCAGGCGAGCCTGCGCGAACGTAGGAACAGGCGACCGTTCAGCGATGGAGAAAGAACCCCGACATAACAACGTCGAAAGGGTGACTCCTACCGAGGAGTTCGCCATGTGAACCCTCGTGTTAAGATGCAAAAAGGGCGGCCACACAGAGTGGAAGACGAACCCCGCTAGTCGGGAAACACTCCCTCCACCGGGAGAAGGGGGAGGTGAGCTCCCGTATCACTATGGAGCGGCCACCCACCGAGGGATCGTGTCCGGTCCCTGGGACGAGGGAAAACCTCCCCGAGACGACGCCGGAATTCGTGAGACCAGGCCCCCTCTCGAGTAAGAGGGGGAGTATCGCGAGCACGAACGCGGAATCGGGTAAGGAAGAAACCGTCAAAAAACCAACGGTCTTTTCGGACGTTATCCTGTCACACGGTTCCAAAATCCCTGTAGGGGACAGGCTGACGGGCAGGTTCGTATCGAAAAAGACCAAAAACAACGAGGTCACAAACAACGAGCCTAAGCCTGCCGTCGCCAAAAATAAAGTGGCCAACACCATCTATCACCAATGCGGGGAAAAGAGGAGAAGGGAGGAAACGAGCGGGAGCTCGGTCGTATCGGTTGAGGTACGATCGGAGCCGACTCCTACGCTCATTAAAAAGGAGACATGAGGGAGACCGGCTACGACAGGTCTGGGGGTGGGCCTCCAGCTCAAAAAGAGCAGGAGGATATAAGGAAGAAGACGGAAAAAGAAGCTCGCCTCGAGAAGGAGACCAGGGACCTTCTCGGTAGGTCCCCTTCGATCTCTAAAGGATGTGCGTCCTATCGAGAAAGTCTACAAGGACCCCGCCTCGATGGAGCTTTTGAGGGAAACCAGAGCGGCGGAGCTGGCTGCGGAGGCGAGCCGAACCATTGGGGTAGTGAGGCTCGTCGCTAAAAGGTCGAACATCCTTAAGGGGACGTTTATTGGCCTGATAAAAAGGGCCATGGATGTCACGGAGGCGGTCATGGTCACCTCATTGCGAGGGTAGCGATGATAGAAAGGGAAGAAGGAGCTATCTCTGAGATGAACAGAGAGATGGAGGGGCTCCGAGACCAGGTTAGGACCCTCGGAATTGAGAAGAGGGAGCTTGAGGAGAAGATTAGGGCCGGGGGGATAATGGCTGGCAAGTCAGCTATGAAGCAGGGCGTTAGTAAGACCTACGCCGAAGCAGCTGGTGGAACTTCGGCGAAAGAGGAAATGGTACCTGCGGGCCCGTCGAGGAAGAAGAAGAGGAAGGTGGCCCAGCGGAGGACGCTGGACAGCTCAAACTAAGCGGGGGAGGCGGACAAAGGGGGCCCCACCGGCGTGATCCCGTCGTACGACGACATATGCCGGCGGACGCCCCCCTCCAGTCTTTAGGCCCCCTATACAAGGGGTGCGGAAGGAATTGGAGGATGATCTTGCGCATCTTAACCTGAAGCCAGAAGGAAAGGAGGCGTTTAGGGTCCTCTCAAGAGGGATAGAGTATCTCTTCGATTGTCGGGGGAAGATCCAGGCCGACAGAAGATCATGAGTGCCGAGCGTAGAGGAGCTCACGCGGGCACTTGTTTCTTCGACCCCTGCTCCGACCCCTTCGGCTGGGGGGGCGGTGGCTCCCTCGGAAGGGGGGTACCTACCCTCCCGGCTGGGGAGGGGGTGCGGAGCTGAGCAGGAGGCTAGCAAAGGAGAGGAAGAGAACCTCCGCCGAGAAAAGGAGGGACCAGAGGAGGAGGCAGGCGGAGAGAAGGAAAGGAGAGCAGCTGGAGAAGGAGCTCTAGGTACAGAGGAGGGAGGTGCCCGGGCAATCGGTCACATCAGACCAAGGAGGGGCCGGGGCGGCACCATCACGAGCAGCAAAGGATGATCCCCTTGGAGCGGGCAGAGGGAAGGGCCGAGAAGCAAGCAGTAAGGACCAGGTCACGGATCAGGAGAAGGGGAAGCCCAAGGGGGAGAGAGGAGGGGCCGAACAACAGCCCTAATGGAAAGCTCCCAGGTAATCCCCCTCACGACTAACCTCCAAGTCTCCAATGTTGTAGGGTTGGGAACTTGGAGCAAAGTGGTCGGTAGAAAGGAGAGGAGGAAACAGAAGCAGGAGGGGAAGAGGAGAGGACCACCACCCTCTCCCCAACCGACCCCCGGTCCCAGGAGGAAGGGCACGGCAGCCGCGGCGGTGAAGCCGAAGCCGCCCAAGACGGCGGCCGTCACAATCACCTGCCCCAAAGATGAATACAAGAATTTCATGGTTGAGGCCAGGCACCGGATAAAACCAGAAGACGTGGGCATTACTGGGGCCCTAAAAATTAGTACGGCCTGAACTGGGGCTTTGTTAGTTGAGGTTCCTGGCCTCAACTCGGGGGCCACCGCCGACCGGCTTGCAGATGAGCTCCATAAGCTGGCGGCGGAGAAGGGCCCCGACTACCGAATCCAGAGGCCGGTGATGATGACGTCGTTGCGTCTCACCGGCCTAGATTTGACGGTAGGGACCGAGGAGGTGGCGGCCGCCATGGCCCTCGTTGGGGGGTGCTTGTCCGCGGAGGTGTTCGTGGGCGAGATTAACTTTACCCAGCGGGGAACAGCCACAGTAGTGGTGCGGTGTCCGACCGCAGCGGCCTCTAAGGCCGCTGCGGAAAAGCGGGTCCGGATTAGCTGGACCTGCGTCGGGGTGACGGCGTTGCCCGCTCGCGCGACCTTCTGTTACAGGTGTCTGGAGCAGGGGCATGTGCGCGGGCGGTGCAACAATGCCGTCGACCGCAGCGATATTTGTTATCTAGCCATCGTGCCACACAGTGTAAGGCAGCAATGGCTCACTGCCCGGTGTGTGCGGACGTGGGCAGGAGAGCGGACCACAAGATCGGTGGTCTGGCATGCAGGCCCCTGACGAGCCGAGAGAAGAGGAGGAGTCAGGCGAGGAAGAGGCCAGCTGGACCGGGAACCAATGGAGGGATTGAGAGTGCCCTCCTTCTGCGAAGGACGAAAGGAAGACCGTGCCGATACCTCCAGTAGGGGAAGGTACGGTGACTAGAGGGGAGGATACGCCGTTCTCTCCTCCAACGAGGGAAGAGGAGGCCGGTCATCACCTGCACCAGATGAAACGTGAGTCCGCGCCCCCTCCTGCCACCCCCTCCGCGAATTCCGCCAGGCAGGGGCGGACGGCCGTCGTCGTTAGTCGCCCGAACTCCTGCGGGGCGGACATCGCGTCCTTCCACCGCTGCAGAGTCCGGGCAACCACCTGAGACCTCAGGGCCCTCAGCTCCCCGGTCGTTGCCTCCCCCCTTTCGCGGAACTCCTTGTTTCTCCAATACAGGATGCACCTTTCTTCCGCAAGGAGCTCCACTGGGGGGGAGCCGACCAGGGTCGTCGCCGCCATGTACGCCACGGAGCGGAACCCTCGGATCGCCCTCATGGCCACCGCCCTCAGCGCCTGGCGCATGAGGTTTTTGCCTTGGGCGGTGGCCAGCAGCTGAGGCACCCATATTGGCGCCCAATAGAGGGCGATCGACAGGACCACTCCGACGTATAGGCGGCGAGCATGCCAACCCGGTCCCTCTGGATCTGCATCAGCCTGGCGAGTGCCAGGGCTGCCTTCCTGACCCGGGGGGCCAGGTTCCTAAAGTGGGCCCTGAAGTCCCACCGGCCGTCCAACGTCAGGTCCAGATACTTTATCGTGGGCCCGACGTGGACGCGGACTCCGTCCACCATGAGTCGGTTCTCCGGTGGCGCCCCGCGGCTGCCGTCGTGGAAGTAGACGGCCTCCGTCTTGTGGGGCGCAACCTTCAGATCCAGATCGCTAATAGTGCCCGCCACCGTCGCCAGGGCCATCTCCGCATTGAGGCGGGCCTGCCGCCAGATCTCCCCCCCGGCAACCACCAGAGTGTCATTCGCGTAGCAGATGACGTGGCAGTCGGGGGGGAGGGGCGAACACAACACCCTGTCGAACGCGATGTCCCATAGCAGGGGGCCCAAAACGGACCCCTGCTAGACACCGCGGTCCATCAACCGTCAGCCCTGGACCTCGCCTTGAACCGGATAGGCGAGGTCCCTGCCTCCAAAATAGGCCGCGAGGATGCGCCAGAGATAGGCAGGCACTCGATGGTGCTCGAGCGCCCGCCCAATCTCCGGCCACGGCAAGATGTTGAAGGCATTGGTGATATCCAACGATATCGCCAACAACACCCCGCCCCTCTCCTCCACGACGGCACAAGTCCCGGGTCAGGTCCAGGACGTGCTGGATCGCGTCCAGCGTCGATCGTCCGGGCCTGAACCCGTATTGCCTGTTGTGGAGGTCCGGCCCACTTGAGAACAGATGCTGGACGAGGCGATCCGCAACGATGCGCTCGAGCATCTTGCCCGCCTCGTCCAGCAGGCAAATCGGCCTGTAGGCTGGCGGTCCATCGGGTGTCTTGCTCACCTTCGGGAGGAGGACCAATTTGGTCTCCACCTCCTCCACTCTAGGGGGAAGACCCCGTCCCTGAGGCACCCGTTCATTACACCCCTTGTGACTTCGGACATGCTCCGATCGCCGAGGGCCTGGACGGCGGGCTCCCCGCCTATATGTGGGTATTGTGAACTCGGTCGCCCTCTACGGGGCGCCTCGATTGCTAGCCATCGGCCGCAACAGGAACCTGTTGGCCAGGCCACGCGGCCTGTGGCAGTGAGGGCGGCCAAAGGTTACCGCACCGTATCACATATGGCGGCGACCTCCCTGGTCGGTTCTCCCCCAGTGGAGCTCCTGGCCGAGGAGAGGCACACTCTCTATTGGCGGGTCAAGGAGCTCCGAGAACGGAGGAAACTGACGACCAGGGACCTGGCGGCCCTGAGAACCCAGGCCAGAGCCCGGGTACTCAAGAAGTGGTCGGCTGAGTTGGCCGACCCGCGAGTGCCCGGGCTCTAAACGGCCGAGGCTGCCCGCCCTGTCTGCTAGAAATGGTGGACAGGAGGGGGCGCGGGCTGTCCTTCCATCTGGTGCAGATGCTAACCGGACACAGGTGTTCCGGTCGGTACCTGCACCGGATCGGAAAGGAACCCACCGCCGAATTCCACCACTGCCCGGAGCCTGTGGACACGGCGCTGCACACTCGGACTTCGTGCGAGGCCTGGAGTGGGCAGCGCCGGGTCCTGGCTCGGGCGGTGGGGTGCCGGGTGGAGGCTCTCTCGCTCCCACGCATGGTTCGGACCATGTGCGGAAGCGAGGAGGCATGGGGGGCGGCGGCCTCCTTCTGCAAGAACGTCATGTCCCGGAAGGAGGCCGCCGAATGGGAGCGCCGCCCTGGCCGCCCTCGCAGGAGAAGGCGGAGAGGGCGGGGCTCCCCAGGTATAGGCAGCGGGCCCGAGGTGGCGCCGGCTGAGGAACCGCCCCCGAGTGCTCGGGGGCCTCCTCGGCCGCCTCGGGCCCGACTTCGGACGCGCGGAGAAGGGGCGACGGGAGAGGGGTGAAGCCCCTCTCGCCTCCCCAACCGTCGGTATTGGTAGGGAAGGGGAGTGAGTGCCCGTTTGGGGACGGGCCTCACTCTCTTGCCCCTCCCTTCATAGAACTTCAAGTCTGAAGGCGGGGCGTGGGGAGAGGGTGGATGTCCCCTCTCTCCGTAAGGAACCGGAAGGCCAACTCGGTCAACAACGACCGGGCTACCGCGCCCCTGACTTCTTCATGAAGAAAGGGGTGCGGTGAAAGGGCGTGGGGCTCTCGGTAAGAGCCCTGGAGCCGGAGTGTCGGGGAGGGAATGCTGGCGCAGTTTCCCTGACTCCCCCCACTTCGGCCCGATCAGTAGACATCCCGCAGGAGTTTTAGTCAGTAAGAGTCTCCCCACGATAGTTGGGGCAATAGTGGGGAGCGAGAGAAAATGGGGGGGTGTTCGTCTCCTTCTGCGAGACTGTGATTTCGCAGAAGAAAGTCACAGAGGAAGGCCGCCGAGAGGCGGAGGGTCGGGACAGAAGGAGAAGAAGGAGAGGACGGCACTGATTATGGAGGGGGGATAGGAGCAGGAGCAGGGAGGGGGACATCGATTCCTCAGAGGAAGACGAATTGAGGAGGATGGTGGGTCCACCATCCCCGCCCCCAACCTGCTCCCCCTCCCCCGCCACCACCCGAAACGACGCCGAGAAGCCTCCCGGGGCAGCAAGCCGTGACGGGACAGCGGGAAGACCCGTCAAATAAAAGGTGACAGCCCCGCTTTCGCCTCCTGCGCCTGCAGCGGGAAGAATGAGGGGGGGTTGAAAAACACCCCCTACTCGCATACGGCCCTGAAAAAGGGGTCGGATGAGGTTAAGGGGAGAGAATGTGAGGCGGAAGTGTCACCACCCCACCAGTAAATCACCTCTTCCCCCTACTCAAGGCCCATATGAGATGGACATGTAAGGAGGGGTCTTTGACCCCTCACCCAGCCTCCTGGAAAGGAAGCGGGAGTGCCTGGTGGCTAGGGGATCAGTTTTTTCCCTCCGTAACCGCCGGGCAGGAGGGTGGGGTGCTGGGCGGGAATTACCAGCACCCCAGCAACTCCCTCCAAACTAAGGGCGGCCGGTTGAGAAGGTGGATCAACCGGCCGCACATCATCATCACATTGGCGGCCCCCGCCTGGCTGGGAACGGTGGTTGAAGCGCAGGCGTTGCCGGCTTCCCCTTTCCCAGCCACAGAGGTGGGGCGTGAGGGCGGAAGGGGGAGCGGTGGTTGAAACAGGTTTCGGCTTACTTCCCCCCTCCCCCTAGGGGAGCGGCGGTCGAAGATGAGCTATGGCTCGCTTCCCCCTTCCCCCACCCACCTCGGGCAAGACGATGAAGTCATCTGTACTCGGAGCCCCGATTCGCAGTTACGCAGGCACCGGAGCCCCGATCCAAGTCCCTTCGCAGCGCCACCCGGAGAGGTTTTAGCCGGTAAAATTCCGGCATAACCCTGGCCCTTCCCCGAAGGTCAGGGTACCCATGATGGATTTCCTCCTCGTAAAAATAAAAAAAAGGTTTATAAAAATCAATACCCTTTTTTCTTGGTAACGCAGGGGAAATCCAACATCCCCCCGTGGGTGCCACCTTGTCGTGGTGGGAAGGCTTGAAGGTCCCAATGATGTACAGAGCTGTACCGGCGAGGGTTTCGGCCCCTGACAAGTTCTACCATGCAGGAGTGGTCTGCACAGAGGGACTGGATCAAGAGAACCTGACCGGACTGGCCGATCAGCCTGGTCTATGACCAGACTGGTCATGAAGCGAATGGGAGGAGACTATCACCCCTGGAGGCATTGCACGCCGGTGCTCCGGCAACCGATAGGGGAGACCTCCTCAGCACGCACTTCAGGAAGGGGACCCTTCTCTCTGAGGCATTGCATGCCGATGTTCCGGCAGCCGAAGAGAGAGGACCCCCTCCTTACCCGCCCCAATCTGTCCGTTATGGACAGGTCGGAGTTGGAGAGACGTACCCGCACCCAGGGCTCCACCCCATGGGGATCCCCCACCCATGGTGCCTGAGATGCGGAGGGGTACTCCGGGCTGCTCGGACGTTTCCGAGGTCGGGGCCGGGGAGTGCCCTACCACGTCCTGGGAGATCCCACCCTTGGAGGCATTGCACGCCGGTGCTACGGCAGCCGATAAGGGGAAGACCTCTCTCCCTCATCCGTCCAACCATGGCTGGGCGGGTGGAGGACCCCATACCCGGGTCTGTACACCATGGGGAATTACCTCCATGGTACCCGGGGGGTGGAGGGGTGTCCCGGGCCGCTCGGATGTATTCCGAGGTCGGGGTCGAGACACCCTTTAGCGCCACCTAGAGGACCATTCCTGGAGGCATTGCACTCCGGTGCTCCGGCAGCTGAAGGGAGTGGACCTCTCCCTCATCCGTCCAGGTTACGGCCGGGCGGAGGGAGGAACCCACACCCGGGTCTGCACACCATGAGGGTTTGGAACCCTTCATGGTACCCGGGGGGTGGAGGTGTGTTCCGGGCCGCTCGGGCGTATTCCGAGGCGGGGCCGGAACACCTGTGTGCTGTGCCCGAGGGAATGCGATCGCATCGCCCTAAAGCGGACCCTCGGGCGGCGCGAGCACGCTGGCTGCCATGGGGGGGGCGCTCCCGGTGGGGTGCGACACCGGTGACCTATCTCCTTCCATGGGGCCCCCGAGTGGCAGCGCTTCGTACGGTGCTCACATTGTCGGAGGTGTGGGACCCCCGAAAGCGGCCTGGCCACCAGAAATGATGGTCAGGGCGCGTGTAAGGGGCGGGAGGCCTGTGCCGGTGATGACCATTCCATCGGCCCGAGTTATATGCTGCTCCTCCGGGGGAACTCGGAGGCTTCCCCCTTTTCCGGGGGGATGCAGGCACGTCAGTACAAGTAGTGGTAGGTGTCAAATCAAAATGAACGAACCCTTTATTATTGAACAAATGGACCTGGAACATGGAAACAAGACCCTGGCATGTCACACGGACATGAGTGAACCAAAGGCCCAGAGAGGCCTTGAAAGGGAGGAGGGTGAGACGGTATTGGAGGAACGGCCCAGCACCAGCCGATCAGTAAGAAGGGAGGGACTCCGCAGTGCAAGTCGGCGCGAGGAAAGGAATGGGAATCCCTCCAGATCCAGATCCAGGTCAAGGTCGGGATCACCAGAAAAGATGACGATAGGATCCTCATCCTCATCTGAATCAGTCTCCTCGAAGGAGGGGGGAAAAGGGAAGGAGCCCAATGAAGGGAAATGGGACATCCCCAGAAAACCCGATGGGGAGATCGACTTGGAAAGGTTCGAGGAGAAGGTCACTAGGAGGGCTGGAAGGCCAGAAACAACTGGCAACTACAGAAAGATCTTCCTAGAGAAGAGAAAGGCCCTTCTTGTGGAAATGAGAGAGAGGAGTCTACTTAGGAGAACTAACGACGAACCCTAAGGCAAAATTTAAGGACTGCTCCGAGAATCGCAAATACAAGGCAGAAGTGCAAAGGATCTCGGATCACTTGAAAGACGCCCCATTTAGGGATATCGCGGCCTCGACCCTAGAGGCGTCGATGAAGATCCTGGGCTTTTCGATTCGTTCGAAAAATCTAAAAGGAACCTACGTAAAGGTGCTTAGGGATACCTCGGCCGCCATTGCAGCTGGCACAACACTCATGGCCAACAAAATGGCCATGAGTGAAAGAGGAGAAAACCAAGACATTCTAGAGGAGTTGCGGGAGGAAAACAAGCAACTCCGTACCTCCCAGGAAGAAACAAGGAGGAAAACGGAGGAGTTAGAAGCTACACTACGGAGTATAAAGGAGGCATCGCCGTAAACAGCGATGACATTTTCACCTCCGGAGCAGGAAAAGAAAGTACAACAAAGTATAAGGAAGGTACCGCCGCCGGGAGCGGTGTCCCTCCCGCCTCTGTTGTGCGAAGGACGAACACAACGTAGTGTAAAGGAGGCACCGCCTCTGGCGGCGGTGAACTCCTCGCCTATGTTGCTGATGAAAGGAAAGGAAAAGAGAAGGAGGGAAATAGAGAAGGTGTCCTACCCCCAGCGGCTGACACCGACGAGGAGGAACCCATAGTTATGGGGAGAATCGAGGTCCAGCCTGGCACGATCAAAACAGGAAAGGCACACACTATTAAAGAAGAGAAGAGAGGGAATGTAACGGGCCCGAGGATAAAGGAGGATAGTCCTGTTAGCGACTAGGGTCAGGATCGAAAAAAGTGACCTGCCAGGGCGAAACAAAGAGGAACCCATGGAAAGGAGGGAGTCCATGGAAGAAAAGGTGACCTCCATTGTATTCCAAGTGATGGAACAATGGGCATCGTCTAGGAATACGGGAGGCTAAGGAGAAAGGAAAATAACAAAAGAGAGGAAACCACCTACTCAGGAGAACAAAAGCAAGGGAAAAAAGAAAAAAAGGGGAAAAGCAAAGGCTGGCAACGAACCTGCGGCACAGAAACAGGAGTCATAGAGCCAGCCTAGTGCTTCACCCACCAAGAAGGAAGATAATCCACCCCAGCCAGACAGACTGCAGGATAAACCTGAGTCATAGGAGACCTGGTCGAGGGTGGTTGGACGGAGAAAGAGGAGAAGGGAAAAGGAAGAGGAAAGAAGAAGACAGTCCCCGAAGAGTCCCGTTAGAGAAATAGGCAAGGGAAGAGATATAGAAAAGAGGGCAAGGAGAAGAGTCCCTAACACCGCGTCGATCTCTATCACCGCAGAGGAAGGGCGGTACAGGGAACTATTAGCGGAGGCCAAGAGAAGCATCAATATCAATAACCTGAGGATCTCCAGGATTAAAACAAGACAGGGTGCAACGAGAGCCCTGATCGTGGAGATCTCCGGGGTGGATAGGAAGGCGCAGGCAAACCTCTTGGCCGAGAAGCTGAAAGAAGTGCTAGCGGACAGTGCTAAAATAAACTCCCCCGTGAACGCCACCTTGACGTGGTGGGGGAGCTTGTGTGTCCCTATGATGTACAGAGCTGTGCCGCCGGGGGCTTTGGCCCCTGGCAGGTTCTACCACGCCGGAGTGGTCTGTACAGAGGGGCCAGACTAAGAGCGTCCATAATACTCCTGGATGGGCAGCTGCCTCCAGGTTTTAATAGGGTCTGGGGGGTCTCATTCGTGGGGCCCAAAGGACCTTACAGCGCGGGCAGAACGGGCTCGTGAGCCGGGTGAAGGCAACCGTTCTAGGGGAAGGAAAACCCTGATTGCAAAACCGTACTTGTCAGGACGTATAACCTGACACAATTGCGAGGGGCCAGGGTGCTTCGGCACTCTGGTACAGGGGACTTAGGCAACCCCGGCAGACCCTAGCCTACCACACCGTAACCCTAGGTTATGTCTCTGGGGCCAGGGGTCTTGCCTTAATTGGCCGGACCGCGAGGCGGGTCCTCTATAAAACACCACGTAATCCTACGGTTGAGGCATGCCACGCTTATGGGATGAATGGCAGGTGCGTGACCTGTCACCTGCGGTTCCTCACCTTGGGCACCTGGCGAACCCAAGGGACATGCTAGCCTTACCCCGGGTAATGCGGGGGCTCTACCCGAGATCGACGCCACTTCCCGCCGTTTTCGTGGGAATAAAATGAGATCTCCCAAAATAAACAAAAAACAAATCTTCTCCGAGTTTTCGGACTCAGAGTCCCGAAAAGGCGGGTGTAGCAACCCGCCTAAGGGCTCACCACCTGCTTCGGCAGGTGATTTTTTGACTGAGGAAGGGAGAGAAGCGAGGATGGGCAGAGATCTGCCGGCGGGTGCCATCTTCCCTCCCCCCGGAGAGAGTGATTAGATGGACCTCGGAGGATCAGCCTCCAGGGGCCATCCACTGAGGGTTTTAGTCCATCCCCTCAACGGCTACTGGCAACAGTAGCCGGGATTACCGTCCTCACCTGAGGACCGGTAAGGTGAGCTCTACGGTTAAGATCGCTAGAGCGGCCACCCAACGAGGGACATGTATGTCCCCGGGGTCCGGGGTCCCCGTGGGCCAGGGGACGCCGGTACCGGGGGCCAACAAGCCCGGCCCCCTCTGCACGAAGGAGAGGCAGAGGGAGTCTGCCCCAATACCACCAAGGGGGCACCTGGGGCCAACGAGACTGGGACTGTGAAGGGGGAGAGGGTGTCGGGGGCAAGAATCGCAGGGCCGGTTGTTGTCACCGACATACTCCTCTCGCAGGGTCAAAGTATCAGGTCCGTAGAGCAGGAGGAAGGACAACGCTGCAGCCAATGGGAGCCGACCTGAGGAGTAGCAGTGCTGCCACGGCAAGGAAGAGGAAGAGGCCCTCCACCAGCGGAGGATCATCGTCGGCAGCGGAAGTCGTGGAGAGTCCTGTCCCTGCCCTTATACGAGAAATAAGGGGCAGGGGTAGACCAGCCACGACCGGCAAAGGGGTTGGCTTGAAGGAGAGAAGAGAGAAAGAGGCGAGAGGAAGAAGAGAGGAGCGCCTCAAAAGGCTAAAAAAGGAGACGTGGAGCCTCCTAGAGAAGGGGCTCCTTCATACGTTGACGGATAAGCGCCCGGCGGAACAAGTATTCAGAGATGCCTCCTCTCTGAACTTGATCAGAGGAGCGGGTGCAGCGGAGCTGGCCGATGAGGTGGGGCGGGCCCTGGGGGCGGTCCGATCAAATACATTGAAAGGAAAGTTCACCGGCTTGCTGAACCGGGCTGCTGCCACCACTCGGCCAGTCATGGCGACATTGATAGCAAGGACGGCAGCACAAGAGGAAGGAGGAGAAGAAAGGCCGGAAGTAAGGAGGGAGATAGATGAGCTCAGGGGAGAAATCAGGAAGCTGCAGGAGGAAAAATTTAAGCTCCAGGAGAAGCTCCGGACGAGCAGGAGCCTGAATATCCCCACTCAGTCCCATCCACCAGAGCCACTCAGGAAGAAGAAAACCTATGCTGAGGTAACGAGTGGGGAGATGTCTACCTCAGCGGAGGAAGAAGGGAAAGAGGAGAGAAAAAGGAAGAAGAAGAGGAAAAGGAGGAGAGTGGCGAGGATCAACTCCTCCTCTTCCTCTCATGGAGGGGAGGTGATGGAGAGGGGAGCTCTCCCGGGGGCCTACCCTGTCTACGATGATAGACTCCCGGGGGAGACTCCCTCTCTGACGTGGAGACCGGAGCCTGGGAAGATACAGGGGGACTTGGACGCCTCCATGGCGACAATGGCCCGTGCATCCGGGGGCGGGGTGAGGCAACTGACGGCGCAGAAGCCTCACCTCGTCTGGGGATGGGACGGGAGCCGGGTCGCGAAGGAGGCGGGGACCCCTGTACCGACCCAGGCTCAGAAAGAGAAGGAGAAGGAAGAGGACCGTGGCAGAAGAAAGGGCCAGGCCCAGGCCCAACCGACGCCAGTGGACCAAAGCAGGAAGAAGGAAAGGGCTAGGGAGAAGAAGAAAAGAAAGAAGGCAAAGGCGAAGTTCAGGCAGGAAAGAGAGAAGGAACTAGCCCAGGGAGGAGGACCAAGAATTCCGGCAAGGAGACTGGAGGGACTGGGAGTCGAGGAAGGGCTGAAATATGCCCTTCATTTGGAGGAAAGAAAGGAAGAGACATGGTGCCGGGTCCTGGGGAGAAAGGAGAGGAAGAGGGAAAAGGAAGGGGCGAACAAGGCATCTACGCCTCCCCCTACCAACCAGGCAGGAGCAAAGAGAGGGAAAAAGAGGGTGAGACTGGGTTGGCCGAATCCGCCGAAAAGTGCGGCCGTCACCATTACCTGTCCCCCCGACTGCTATCGGGAGTTTATGGTAGAGACCAGGCGCCGGATAAGACCAGCAGACCTAGGCATCCCGGGGTCCCTGAGGATCACTCAGGCCCTGAACAGGGACATGCTGGTCGAGGTACCTGGCTTCGCTGCGGGAGCAGTCGCCGACCGGCTTGCGAAGGAACTCCGCAAGCTGGCGGCGGAGAAAGGCCCCGGTTTTCGCATCCGAAGGCCGGTCAAGATCGCAGCACTGCGATTGACCGGCCTGGATGCGACGACCGGGGCCGACGAGGTGGCGGCCGCGATGGTTCTCGCCGGAGAATGCACGCCGGAGGAGGTCTCCTCCGGCGAGGTAAGCGTCTCCCGGTGGGGGATCGGCACGATGGTAGCGCGGTGTCCGCTGGCGGCTGCCACGAAGGTAGCCGCTGCGGAGTGAGTCCTAGTTGGATCGACTCGCGCCGGGGTGGTGGCGCTGCCCGCTCGCGCCAAATTATGCTACCGATGTTTGGAACCGGGGCATGTGCGCGAGCTGTGCGATAGCGCCGTCGACCGCAGTGGGCTTTGTTACCGCTGCAGTAACCCCGGCCACCGCGCCAGGGGATGCCAGGGGCGGCTCGCTGCCCGGTCTGCGCCGAGGCTGGCAGGCCCTCCGATCATAAGATCGGAGGGCCTGCCTGCAAACCCTCCTCTTCCAGGAAGAGGAGGAGGGCGAAGCGCAGGAAAAGGGGAGGCTGCCGACCGTGGTTGAGGGAAAGGAGGAGGGGGATGCCCGACCCCCTCAAGAAGATCCCGAGGACCGGACCAAGCAGCCGGAGGAGGCCAGCTCGACCCCCTCCGCAACGAGGGATGAGACGAACACTCCGGCAGGGGACCAAGAAGAGAGTCCTCCTTGGCGTCGTGGGGGATCCCGGAAAAAACGTTCACACCGGTCCAAATGGAGACGGAGACGTTGCTCCAGAGAAAAAGGGGGGACGAGCGGAGGAAGAATGATGGAACTTATGGATCCTCCAAAGAAGACAAGACCAGGAAGGTAAGGAGGATGCAGTCTGAGGACTCTCCCCCAACCACCCTAGTGGAGGGGGAGACAGAGGGTGATCGATTCCAATGCGTGCCCAAGGCGGCCCAGGATGGCAAGCTCGTCGCCTATATGTCGGTGCGGTTCTCTCGGTCGCCCTGTACGGGGCACCCATCTAGGCTCCTCAGCTGCTGGCCATCGCGGTGGCCAAGCGGCAGATGAGGCAGGCCCTTAGGCCCCTTATAATCAGGGCGTTCCGGGAGTTCCGCACCGTGTCATACATGGCGGCAACCACCCTGGCCGGCTCCCCCCCTGTAGAGCTCCTGGCCGAGGAGAGGAGAATCCTCTACTGGCGGGTAAAGGAGCTCCGCGAGGGGGGAGAGCTGACGGCGAGGGGCCTGAAGGCCCTGATGACCCAGGCCAGAGACCGGACCCTGGAGCGGTGGGAAGGTTGCTAGCCGACCCCCGAGGGTCCAGTCTCGCAACGGCCGAGGCTGTCCGCCCCTGACTGCCAGAAATGACAGACAGGAGGGGGCGTGGAATGTCATTCCACCTAGTGCAGGTATTGACCGGGTATGAGTGCTTCGAGAGATACCTGCACCGGATAAGGAAGGAGCCCACCGCTCGGTGCCACTACTGCCCCGAGCAAAAGGACACGGCGCTGCATACCCTAGCTGCCTGTGCAGCATGGGATGAGCAGCGCCGGGTCCTGCTCGGGGCGGTGGATTGCCGCGACGGGGAACTCTCGCTCCCGCACCTGGTACGAACCATGTGCGGGAGCGAGAGGGCGTGGGACGCGGCGGCCTCCTTCTGCGGAGAGTTAATCTCCCAGAAGGAGGCCGCCGAATGGAGGAGCCGGCCTGGCAAACTCCGTCGCAGAGGACGGCGGGATCGGCGCTTCCCTGGGGGGGGGGGTCTTAACAGCGGGCCAGAGGTGGCATCGGACGAGGAGAGGCCGTTGGCCTACACGGGCCGGCGGCTCCCTCGGCCACCTCGGGCCAGGCTCCGCCACTCGGAGGGGAGCGGGAGGGAGACCTCCCGCTCTCCCGAGTGATCGGATAGGGAGGAGAAGGGGAGGTGGGGAACCCGATTGGGGTCGGGCCCACCTCCCCAAAAATCCCCCCTCTCCCTTTAGGAAGGGGGGATAAGGAGGAAGGGTGGATGCCCCCTTCCTCCAAGGTGACACCAGAAAGCCAACCGGCGGGGTTACCCGCCAGGGACTGCACCTCTCCCACTAATTCCCCGAAAAGGGAAGGGGAGTGCGGTACAAGGAGGCGAGGGGCTCTTGGATTAGAGCCCTGGGGCCGGGGGGTTGGGGAGGGAATGAGGGAGCAGTTCCCCTAATTCCCCTCCTCACGGTCCGACAGGTAGACATTCCGCAGGGGTTTTAGTCGGTAAGAGTCCGACATAACCCCCGCCCCTCCCCAAGGGGGCGGGGGTAGCCACAATGGATTTCCCCTGCGTGAACAAAAAAAATGGCTAAAATAAATCGCCCCCAGAAAATGTGGGAGATAAGAATCAGGGGTATGGAGATTTCCACCACGGAAAGAGAGGCGGCGGAGCGCGTGGTGGAATATGGAGGCTGCGAGCTGGCTGAGGTCCAGACAGGGAAGATAAGAACCACACCTAACGGATCAAGATCCCTGTGGCTACGGTGTCCTCTGACAGCGGCGAAAAAGATCCCTGAGAACGGGACACTGGCCATAGGCTGGACCCAAGTCAGGGTGGAATTGCTGGACGTTAGGCCCCTACAATGCTCCAGATGCCTTGAAAGTAGTCACGTCCAGTAAAACTGTAAAAGCGGAATAGACAGGAGCCGCAACTGCTATAGGTGTGGTGAATCTGGATAGCGGGCTAGTGACCGCTCGGCAAGGGCTAGGTGTGCCAGATATGTATGGCGGCTGGACAACCGGCTGGACATAGGATGGATGGACCGGCCTGCCACCCACCCAAAAGGAAGAAGGAGGGGAGAGGGAAGGAAGATGGGGATGCACCCGCACCAATGCCATCGACATCTTCCGCTCCTCCCCCTGGAGAGAAGGGACAAAGAAAAAAGGGTAGAGGTACCCTCACCCCCCTCCTCTGGGCACAGAAACTCTCGCTCCTGACACTCTGAAGGAAGAGAATGAGGAGATGGATATCGAGAGGAGGAGGGAGAAGCATCCCCGGGCGAGAGAAGGAAACGGGAGTGAGGGAGAGAAGGAGCCGGCGGATAAATTGGTAATACAATCCGAATAATGGACACCCGGCTCCTCCAATCCAACCTGCACCGCGCTCGTCAAGCTCTACCGCTTTTTGAGCATACCATGACCGAGCGCGGTGCGGATCTATGAATTATCGCGGAGCCATATCGAATCCCCGAAAACCACATTAGGTGGTTCGAGGACGAAATAGGCTCCGTGGCCATTGTATGGAGGGCAGGAGGAAACTCGCCTCCTGCTGCCAAATTAGGCGGCGGGAGGAACTTTGTTGTGGCCAGGTGGGGGGCTATTACCGTGGTCGGGGTATACCTCCCCCCAAGTAAGGATCTGATAAGTTTCAAGCCTAGGCTGCAGGATATAGGGAGGGTCCGCCTGGTGGTGGACTGACGACATCGCAGATCTCAGGCGAAAGTCGGTCCACCTCAGGCGGGCCTTCAGAAGGATCAGAAATGATCCGGATTCGAAGCCCGAGGTCGGTTTGGCCGCCCGCAGAGATTTCTGCAGAGAGGCGACGGCGCTGAGAGACGCTATTGGGGTGGCCAGAGGTAAAGGGTGGGACACCCTCCTCCTATCACTAGATGCGGACCCATGGGGGCGCCCTTATAAAATAGTTATGCAAAAGCTGAAACCATTGGCGCCCCCGTTGACGGAAACACTTGACCCCGGTTTCTCGAGCGAGTCATGGGGACCCTTTTCCCGATTAGGGAGGGAAACCCCATTGACCCGTATAGAGCCCGCACTCTTGAACAACAGAGGGGGTTACCGGGTGTCACAGAGGAGGAGGTGGCCGGGGCCATCAAGAAGGTCAAGAGCCGTTAAGCTCCCGGACCTGATGGTATCCTCGGCCGAGTTCTCACTCTGGCCTCGGAGTTCATAAGCGGAAGGCTTGCGAAGCCTTCCGCTTATGAACCTATTCTCGCAAGCCTTCAGGGAAGGCAAGATCCCCCCAGTCTGGGGGAGGGTCAACGTGGTCCTCCTTCGAAAAGAGGGCAAACTGGAGGACTCCTCCTCCGCATACAAGCCCATATGTCTCCTGAACGAGACGGGCAAATTGTTTGAGCGAGTGATCGCGGCCCGTCTCGTGAAGCATATGTCCTGGAAAGGACCAGACCTCGATAACGGCCAATACGGCTTCCGAGAGGAAAGATCAACGGTGGACGCCATAGAATACCTAAGATCCCTCTCGGAGGCCATAGTGCAGGAGGGCAGGGTGGCCGTGGCGGTGTCGCTAGATATCGCCAACGCTTTCAACACCTTGCCCTGGAGTAGGGTCGTGAAAGTCATGAAGGAGTACTTTGGCTTCCCAC
This sequence comes from Harpegnathos saltator, assembly GCF_003227715.2. Lineage (NCBI taxonomy): Eukaryota > Metazoa > Arthropoda > Insecta > Hymenoptera > Formicidae > Harpegnathos > Harpegnathos saltator. The sequence goes on from NW_020230200.1 coordinate 131,368, forward strand.
CCTACCTCACGGCTGTTATCACGGATTACTTCCGGGGTCGGCGTTTAAGCTGGATGGACGCCGACGGCAGTGTATGAGAGAGGGGAATGAGTTGCGGGGTTCCACAGGGGTCGGTCTTGCCTCTTACTGTGCAACCTCGGATACAATTCAGTCCTCCGAACCGCCCTCCCCCCGGCTGCATAATCTGTTACGCAGACGACGCACTCGTCTTGGCCGAAGGAAGAGACTGGGGGGAGGCCGTAAGAACGGCCAACTTTGCAGTGGCGTGCGTTGTACGCTCCATTCGCGGTCTGGGTCTGGAGGTGGCGGAAAAGATAACGGAAGCAATTTTCCTGCATAAGAAAGGAAGGAAGCCACCCCAGGCCCAAATCCGCGTGAGAAGAGTCAGAGTCCTATAGAGGCCCAGATGAAGTATCTGGGCCTCTATAGGACGATCTGCCCCACGTCGGATTGGAAGGCCCGTAGCCTCCACGCTGGAGTATTGAATTCGGTTGCTCTATATGGAGCGCCTTTTTGGGCAGAGGCTCTGGCTGCCAGTCGCCCGTTACAAGCGCTTCTGCGTAGAGCACACAGGGCACTGGCGGTCAGGATCGCCCGGTGTTACCGGACGGTATCCCACGTGGCGGCGACGACCCTGGCGGGTATGCCCCCCTCGAGCTCCTGGCCCTAATGTACGGAAATATGTACCACAGGAAGCGGGAGTTCGTAAGAGTAGGGGGGATGATGTAGCACTCGCCGGAGCTTTAAGAAGGAGGAAGCACCAGGCTCGGCAGCTCCTCCTCCAGAGATGGCAGGAGTTTCTGGCAAACGCCAGATATGGGAGGAGGACTGTCGAGGCCGTCCAGCCCTGCCTGGGGTAGGCAGGGCATACGGGACCCTGACTTTCAGAATGGCACAGGTACTCACCGGACGGGTGCTTTGGTGAGTACCTATGCAGAATTGGGAGGGAGCGTACAACGCGCTGTCACTACTGCGAGAACGATCACGACTCCGCGCAACACATCCTGCAGAACTGCCCGGCCTGGGCGGCAGAGCGGGGAGTCGTGGTCAGGGAAGTGGGATACGATCTCTCGCTCCCCACAGTTCTAAGGAACATAGTGGGTAGCGAGAAGAAATGGAATGCATTCGCCTGCTTCTGTGAGACGGTTGTCTCACAGAAGAAGGTTGCGGAGGAAATCCGGCGATAGGCGGAGGGGCGCAGAAGTCAGAGGAGGGGGGAGCGTCATAGGCGCTGGAGGGCGGGGAGGAGTAGGAGCAGGGAGGGGGACCTTGACTCCTCCGAGAAGGAGGCCTTGAGGAGGATGGTAAACCCACCTCCTCAACCTGTCCCTCCCCCTCCAAGGGTACCAACTTCACCACGAGGAAGGGCTACAAGGACGCCCCGAGATACCTACTGTAGGGCATCAAGGGGCATTGCAGCAAGGAGGCCACTCAGGAGAGGAACGATGACGCCAGCAATGGCGGCAATACCACCGTCAACTGCCCCACTCATGGCAGTAGTAGGAGGAACAAGAAGAGAAGGCAGAACAATGTGTCCTCCCTCTACTCGACATTCACCGACCCCCAGGGCCGGTATAGGATAACATTAAAGGGGGAGAGAGTGTGATGGTGGCTTTAGCACCATCAAAAGCACATCTCACCCCCCTAGTCAAGGCCCACGATACACGCGGGCACGCAGGGAAGGGGTTAAAACCCCCTCCCCATTATTCCATCAAAGGGGAACGGGAGCGCCTGGCGGCTAGGGGATCAAGTTGTTCCCCGTAACCGCCGGGCAGGAGGGTAGGGCACTGGGCGGGGGCTCTCAGTGTCCCAAACAGCCCTCCACAAGCAGGGCGGCCGGTTGAGAAGGTGGATTGACCGGTCGCACAACGATATCATGGCGGCGCCCCACCCGGCTGGGAACGGTGGTAGAAGCGTAGGCTCTTTGGCCGGCTTCCCCCTTCCCAGCCAATAAGGTGAGGCGTGAGGGGTGTAGGAGGAGCGGTAGTTGAAGATCAGCCTAGGCTCGCTTTCCCCTCCTCTGGGGGAGCGGAGATCGAAAATGAGCCTGGGCTCGCTTCCCGCCCCGCCCCCAGCACCCCTCGGGGAAATGACGATAGTCAGCATCTGAACTCGGGGCCCCGATTGCAGTTATGTAGGCACCAGAGCCCCGATCCAAGTCCCTTCGCAACGCCACCCGGGGAGATTTTAGCCGGTAGGAGTCCTGCATAACCCTGGCCCTTTCCCAAGGGTCAGGGTATCCATGATGGATTTCCTCCTCGTAAAAAAAAAAAAAAGAGGAAATCCAACATGGATATCCCCGATCCGTTGGGAGGTCGGGGGTTATGTCAGACTCTTACTGACTAAAACACCGCGAGATGTCTACCATACGAGCCGTGGTGGGGGGAGTCAGGGGAACTGCTCCCGCATTCCCTCCCCGACATCCCGGCTCGAAGGCTCTCCAGGAGCCCCCACGCCATCGAGTACCGCACCCTGTCCCACTGAGGACTCCCTAGACTCCCTAGGCTCCTAGGGCGCGGTCCCCCGACCGGTTTCCCGGCCGGGTTGGCCTTCTGGTGTTTAACTTGGGGAAGGGGACATCCATCCTTCCCCCGCGTCCCCTCATTACTCCCCTCTAAGGAGGGGGGCAGGGGAGTGGAGCCCAGCCCCATCCGGGCTTCCACTCCCACCTCTACTCTACTCTAACCGACGCTGTAGGGCGGAGGCGGATGGGTGTCACGCGCACCCGTCATCCCCCTCCCCCCGCGCGTCCGAAGTCGGGCCCGAGGCGGCCGAGGAGGTAGCTTCCGACGGACCGGAGGTGGCCTATCCTCCCCGCCGCTGCCTGCGGTGGTCTCCGGGGCGACGCTCCCACTCGGCGGTCTCCTTCCGCGACAGCACGCTGTGGCAGAAGGAGGCCGCTACTCCCTATACCTCCTCGCTCCCACACATGGCCTTTGCCATGCGCAGGAGCGACAGCTCGTCATTCCCGCATCCCACTGCCCGGGCCAGGACACCGCTCCTTGTTCCATGCTGGACATTCGGTCAGGGTGTGATGCACGGTGTCATCCGGCTCCGGGCAGAGGTGGCACCAGGTGGTGGCTCCTTCTTTATCCGGTGCAGGTATTGACCGAAACAGTCATGTCCGGTCATCAACTGTATCAGATGAACCCTGCCCCTGCCTTGCGGAATTGTAGGGCAAGAGGTGGCGCGGAATAACATATCAACTGGTGCAGGTGCTGACGGGGTACGGAAGCTTCGGGCATTATCTGCACCGGATCAAGAAAGAACCCACCACCGGGTCCCACCACTGCCCGGAGCGGGACGACACCGTGCATCATATCCTGGCCGAATGCGAGGCATGGAGCCAGGAGCGTGGTGTCCTCGCCCGGGCAGTGGGGTGCAGGGAGCAGGATCTCTCGCTCCCACGCACGGTGCAAGCCATGTGTGGGAGCGAGGAGATATTGGGAGCGGCGACCTCCTTCTGTCGCGACGTAATGTCGCGGGAGGAGGCCGCCTATTGGGAATGTCGTCCCGGTAACCGCCGCAGAGAGCGGGGGGCGGCTCTCCCCGGGTATGGGCAGCGGGCCCGAGGGGGCGCCGGCCGAGGAGGAGGATAGGCCACCGGCCCGCCGGAGGTCGCCTCCTCGGCCGCCTCGGGCTTATTTTCGGACGCGCAGGGTGAGGGGTAACGGGTGTGTGAAACCCACCCGCCTCCTCCTTAGGCGTCGGATAGGGTAGGCGAAGGGGGAGTGGAAGCTCGGTTGGGACTGGGGTTCACTCCCCCGCCTCCCCTCTTTAGAGGGGAATAATATTAGGGGGCGCGAGGGGAGGGTGGATGACCCCTTCCTCAAGTTAAAACCGGAAGGCCAACCCGGCCGGGAAACCGGTCGGGGGAACGCGCCCTGGACTCCCTCAGCGGGACAGAGCGCGATACTCTAGGCGAGGGGCTCTCGGAGATCCCTGGGGCCGGGGTATCGGGGAGGGAATACGGGAGTAGTTCCTCTGACTCCCTCCACCACGGTTTGAATGGCAGACATCCCGCAGGGGTTTTAGTCAATGAGAGTCTGACATAACCCCCGACCCCGCCTAAGGGTCGGGGGTTTCGATGATGGATTTTCCCTGCGTTACCAAAAAAGAAAATTTAATACCCTGGGGATCTCCAAGCTTAACACCAGACAGGGAGCTACTGGCTCCCTAGTACTGGAGATCCCTTTTTTTGGTCACGCAGGGGAAATACTCATCCCCCCGTGGGCGCCACCTCGTTGTGGTTGGGGGTTTGAAGGTCCCGCTGATGTATAGAGCTGTGCCGGTGGGGGCTTCGGTTCCTGACAGGTTCTATCATGCCGGAGTGGTCTGTACCGAGGGACTGGACTAAGAGCGCCTAGGGATGTTATGGCGGTGTTGCCAATAGGCCACACTCAACCATCCAAGGTAGTTAAGGGTAGGGACCCCACTTTTCTGACATTGGACGCCGGTGCTACGGCAATCGGAGGGGCAGGACCTCACCCTTGTGGCAGTTTCTGTCCCTAAGGGCATTTCACGCCGGTGTTCCGGCAGCCCGAACGGACGGGCCACACTCAGGTCTGCACACAGTGAGGGTTTGGACCTCCTCACGGTACACGGGGTGGCGGAGGGACTCCGGACGTATTCCGAGGTCAGGGCCGGGGCCCCCGGGGTGAGCCTGGGGGATGGGGATCGCATCATCCCTAAACCCATTCCCTGGGCGGTGTGTTCAGGCTGGCTGCCATGGGAGAGCGGTCCCAGTGTGTTGTGACGCCGGTGACCTAACTCCTTTCACAGGGCTCCCCGCGTGGCGGCGCTACTGTAGGTACCCCAGGGGTCGTAGACTAGGGAACCCTGAAACCGGCCCAGCTCTCAACAATGAGGGTTGGGGCAGGAGTAAGGGGCTAGAGTCCAGTGCCCGAGATGCCTCTCCCCAAGCCAATGACATAGACTGGTTCCCCGGGGAAGCTCGGGGACACTACCGGTCATGCTTTCGGTAGTGCGCGCATGTCCGGCCGGTCAAGCCTCCAGTAGTGGTGGGTTTTTAAACTAAAATGGCTGAATCTACACAACATATGTATGGTAAAAAGAAAAGAAGGAGTGGCAGGAAGAAGGAGCCGTCCGGGGTGCCTAAGGCCTCTCAGGGGTTTTCAACAAGCGCCATAGAGTACCTGGACGGGAAATTGGTGATAGCAGATGAGTGGGCCTATTCAACGAAGAAGTCCGTGGAGTGGGACTCCCTCATAGACGAGGAGATGAAGATTTGGAAGGGGATAGGGTCCTGAGCGTAACCCGGAGGGATGCGCTTATGGACCTTATTAAGGGTTTACAAGAGTATATTAATATACTTGCGAGAGAGGCTCAGAAGCTTTTTCAGGATAGTGCGAACTTGCGCCGTCAGCTGAGCATCAGCAAATGTTGCAGAGAGAAGTTGATCCAAGGGGTGGAAACTAAGTTTCTCGAAATAGAAAGGCTTAGGAAGAAGGCGGAGAGAGATAAAGAGGTTACAGGAAAGGGAAAGATATCCTTGGCAGCTATACAGGAGGAGCTACGACTCCTTCAAGCACAGCTTGAGCAAATAGCAGGGAGGAATTGTTCGGTGGAACGTCGGACGATCGTGCAGCACGGACTGCGACCCGATCCGCGACCCCGCGGAGCGACCGCGCGGCGAGAACGTCGAGGCGGTACTTCGGCGACTCGGGTACGCGCCAGCGGCTAAGTCCGAACGTGGCGTGCTGCTTTGGCCGCTGGTACCTCCGAGACGGACGAGCCCCGACAACCGCAACCGTCCGGCAGGCGGAGGGTCGGCGGAACGTCAGACGTTCGTGCGGCACGGACGGCGATTCAATCCGTGACCCCGCGGAGTGACCGGGCGGCGAGAACTTCGCGGTCGGTACCTCCGGCGGCTCGGACACGCGCCAGCGGCTAAGTTCGAACGCGGCGTGTTGCTTTGGTCGCTGGTACCTCCGGGCTGAGCGAGTGCGTGGAAGCAAGTTTGATCACGGCGTGTTGCTTCGGCCGCCCGTAATTGCGTGCGTAGCAGACGTCCGAAAGGAAAGAAGTCTAATCGCGGCGTGTTGCTTTGGCTGCTTGCAAATGGGGTCGGAATGGACGACCGGAAGGAAACAAGTCCAATCGCGGCGTGTTGCTTCAGCCGCTTGCAAATGCGGTCGGAGCGGACGCCCGACAGGAAGAAAGGAGAGTCCATTTGCGGCGTGTTGCTTTCGCGCGGCCAAAGAGGACTCGCAGCAGGGTCTCGTCTAACCGACAAGACGAATCCCCAAGCCGAGGGCTGAGTCTCAATACAACGCAGCGTGGTAACTGCCCCACCAAGTACAACACCCCGCCAGGTACCTAAATCGTCTACAGACCATTCCGAGTCTCGACCTTGAACTTGCGAAACCCATGGTCGACCGCTAGACCCCGTGCCATCGAACGGTGAGATCCCGACTACAGGCGATGGGGCCATGCAAACCGGACTCGTGCGACGACCGGCCCTAGGACCGGTCGCCTAGTAGTGTCACACTTGTTTTGAGCCTTTCGACTCACGAGACTCCTAGAAATATCATTGCCTCCTTTGACTAGAGAAGATACGGCCTTAGAGGCGTTCAGGCATAATTCCACGGATGGTAGCTTTGCACCACCGGCCGCTCGACCGAGTGCGTGAACCAAATGTCCGAACCTGCGGTTCCTCTCGTACTGAGCAGAATTACTATCGCAATGACTGGTCATCAGTAGAGTAAAACTAACCTGTCTCACGACGGTCTAAACCCAGCTCACGTTCCCTATTGGCGGGTGAACAATCCGACGCTTGGCGAATTCTGCTTCGCAATGATAGGAAGAGCCGACATCGAAGGATCAAAAAACGACGTCACTATGAACACTCGGCCACAAGCCAGTTATCCCTGTGGTAACTTTTCTGACACCTCTTGCTGAAAACTTTTCAAGCCAAAAGGATCGATAGGCCGTGCTTTCGCAGTCTCTATGCGTATTGAACATCGAGATCAAGCCAGCTTTCCATTTTGCTTTACGCGAGGTTTCTGTCATCGCTGAGCTGGCCTTAGGACATCTGCGTTATTCTTTGACAGATGTACCGCCCCAGTCAAATCCCCGCCTAGCAGTATCCTCGAATCGGATCACGCGGGAGTATTAACGGCGATCGGCCGAGGCCTCACGCCACTCTTACAAGCTTGTCTCTAGAACACCGTGACCGCCGGGGCGTAAGCCCTCGGGGCACGCGTTCCGCCCAAACGAGTAAGTAAAGAAACGATGAAAGTAGTAGTATTTCACCGGCGATGTTACCATCTCCCACTTATGCTACACCTCTCATGTCCTCTTACAGTGCCAGACCAGAGTCAATCTCAACATGGTCTTCTCTGCCTGCTAATTTTTCCAAGCGCGTTCCCTTGGCAGTGGTTTCGCTAGAACGTAGATAGGGACAGAAGAGAATCTCGTTAATCTATTCATGCGCGTCACTAATTAGATAAAGAGGCATTTGGCTAAGTATTCACGCCGGCCGGCGCGTTTTACCGCTTAGTGTGGGTGCGGTTCCTCACAACAACGGGTCCTGGTAGAGTGACTCTGCAGGTTGATTATTGAGCCATTCACTTGTACAACAGGATACTCAAACATTAACAGAGATTCATCCGGTGTAACTTTCGTTCTGTCACTTACTATGGCGTATTGACTTACTAGCATTCTTGGCAAGTGCCTCCCGCAGGAGGGAAACCCGTCTGACTGACCTGCCAAGGGATTCCTGCGTACGGGTGGAAAAATTGCACATTCTCCTGATTTGGAGAAGCGGAACTTAGTCGACATGTATGCCGTTACCACGGGGAGCAGCGTGGAGGCGTCCGCCTGTGTCCGAGGCAGCAGTACACAGCTCTGTCGTCGCCAGCCGCCATGGCACGGCGACTCGCACCGCTAGCGTCTTGTGGCAATAGGGCCACAATTCAATTAAAATTAGGTATGTATAGGGTGCCCAAATAAATAAATAAATATTGGGTGGTTGCCAGTTCGATTGACTGCCATCAAATATAAAACAGTTTGCGCTAGCAGGCTAATTGCCAAGAGTTTTATCAATGCAATGCTGCATTGTAGTCCATAAATTTATGGTACATTTCAATTGAGCCCCTGAGAGACAGTAATGAGATTGTTCTCAACGAGCCTCTGTCTTCTATATGTAACTCTTGAAGACAAGATGTTGTATCTGAGGGCACAGCGCCTCTCGTTCCGGTTACTATCGGAAGAATTTTACAGTCTTTCACCCCTAGCTTTGTAACGAGGGACAAGGAGTCCCTTGTCCCCGTCACTAATCGTTGCGGCGGCGACGATCTGTCGCCGCACGATCAAACACCGCTGCTACCATCCCCGCACCGCACCGACCATCAGTGGCACGGCACTAAGGCTCGAGCGCCGAACTAGAACGAGCAATCGCTCGTCCGCCTAGGAAAAATCGGGAACGGAGTACGAAAAGGAGTATTCCCAAATTCCGCATGCGCGAATTTCGCGGAATTAGGGGGATAACCCCTTCCGAAGCGCGCGTACCCCGTTCGCGAATTTAAAGGGTATAAAACCCGTTCTCTCGCCGAAATCGAGAGAGTCGTCGTCTCGGAGCGAGACAATATTCGGAAGAGAGCTCCCTGTATAGCCGACAGTAATAGCCTGGGAGACCGATTGGAACCGAGAAAAAGAGGGTCTTCTTTCCCCGCTAATTTTTCCAAGCCCGTTCCCTTGGCAGTGGTTTCGCTAGAAAGTAGATAGGGACAGAAAGTAATCTCGTTAATCCATTCATGCGCGTCACTAATTACATGAGGAGGCATTTGGCTATATGTTTCACCTCAGAGCTGGCCATCCGCAATAGTGCGACTCCATGACTCTTTAGTGATATTGCAGGGCAATTGCTGCATGACGTTGCATGCGCCCTGGTACGTGCTAACAATGGAGCCTCGGTAGGCTTTCATTCATTCATACATAACACATTCAGAATCACTCATTCCGCAGGTGAGCGCATTCAGGGGGACGGCCCGAATCTCTATTGTTAGAGTGCTGGCGTCTCCAACTATATCGCGTTGTGATCGCATTGAATCGCTTCCAGTTGAGCCATGAGCCCCACAGCACACGTGTGGTGAGCGTGCGAAGCTGACATGGTATCGAGCCAAGACTTCACATCTGAACCTCGCTCCTCGGGCTCCAGACTCCTCGCCATGAGATTGTCAAGGCGGTGAAACAGACATTTTTGCGAGTCACTCCTACATGTTCCGCTACGCGGTCCACTAGATCATCATTCGTCCGGTACTTCTCCACCTTTCGCATATGGGAGACATCTAATGCCGTTTCACTGGATACTACCTGCGCGTCCATGACGGCAGCCTTATCGACTAATCGTCAGGTTCGGCCTGCGCCTGCCGGCAGAGGTCGAATACGCTAGTTCCGCATCGACATGTCATCTCTTCTGCTCCAAGAAGCCCCCGACTTGACGGCACAGGACGTTGTGTCGCAGGATTCTCCCACCATGGGTTTTGAGCAGCGCTGCACACAGTGCGCGGGAGTCTCGATTTCGGGACACCCAGCGCGACAGTGCACTTCACACCCATTTCTCTCCCGGGAGACCCTCGCTCTAGACGGTAAGCAGTTAGCACGAATGTGGTGATAGTGCACATAGTCGGCTCCGAGAATTGCTGCGACGTCAGCAGCTACCCATCGGGAGTTCAGGCCGGAGGAACAAACCTCCCTTAGACCGCTCCCATCGCACGACTCGTACAACTGTGCTGTACACTGCTGTCTGAGCTCGGAATTTGTGCACACTCTGACACCGCACACGCACATCTGGTTTTCACATCAGACCAACTGCTTAGCCACATACGTGGTTTCAGCAGCGGCGCACGCCGCGGACACAGTGCTCTTGCACAACTTCTGCAGTCGCTTATACTTCAAGATAGGGATAAATGTTCTCAATAGTAGCAGGCCAAGCTCACCAGTCTGTATCGGCGCATGAAAGTATCCAAGAGGCACATCATGGGGCAATCGCAACCATCGTCGAACCGCAGTCCTGATTTGTATGTCCGCACCCCTCAAAATCTTCGTAGTGATCGATCCTACTGTTCACTGGTGATAATACCGTGGAAGCAGGTACTCACGAAGGAGCCGAAACTTCTGCTTTAGTTTAAACGGAGCTTTCCCCACACGCTCGATGTACTGAGCTAGGGGTGGGACGGTTACGTATTCCCTAGCACCTTGGTGGGAGTAACTATGACTCTCTTAAGGCGGCAAAGCAACAAGCTGCTTTTAATTGCCGGCGGCCAAAGCAATACGCTGCAATTGAACTTAGCTCTACGTATTCGCGTGGGCTTATGTAACTATGACACTCTACGGTAGCCAAATGCCTCATCATCTGAATAGTGACACTCTTAATGGTAGCCAAATGCCTCGTCTTCTCATTAGTGACGTACATGAGGGAGCAGAGTGGAACCTCATAGGGGTCTGTCAATATACCAAGCAAACTGACACCCCAGATAAGTTGGGTCATGGTTGCTCATTCGCAAGAGGGCGCAAACACGTACAACATAGTAAAGGCGTCTCAAGTCTGCCCCACCTCCTATAGGTGCCCGCTGGGTGTCCGACCTAGTCAGGTGGCAAGCGGGGTTCAGGCGACCGTACGGGGGTGCCTAGTCCCCGACAGTGATATTCGCAAGTCAAACAACACGGACCAAAGCAACACGTCGCTGCCGACTGCTGATACAATGTGAAGAAATTCGGTAAGCTCGGTGGCGAGCAACAGAGAGCTATAATGCTCTGGCGCATGGGGATTAATAAGCTAGTCCCAAGTCTGACTCATCTCGATATGAGTAGAGTCCAGGCGATCTTTCGAGGGCGAACCCTGACCCGGCCGGTTTTCGGTGCCGCCGGGTATTATTCCCGGCAGGGTAAACGTCGGACGTGGGTTAGCACGCCCGCGTTCGTCAATTTAATGTGCTTTCGACAAAGAGACAGAAGCCTCGGACGAAGGGGAGTACGGCCCCGTTCCCCGGGAACCAGAACAGAGGGCCTATGGTAAAGGAAAAAGGCAATGTCCAAAAGCATATGAAGTAGCTCTGCCCTTCAGCGAGAGACGGTGTCAGGTCCGCCGAGACTGAAGCGGGCAACTACTTAGCTCTCACCGTCAAAGACGAAGTCCGGCACATAGCCGAGAGGCATCCCCAACTGGCTGTCAAATACCAATGCAGCAATTGTGACAAGCTATATGAATCGTATGGAGCAGCCACATGCCACACGCCGAAGTGCCCAGCTATCAGGCACACTGAGGAGCAGGGACCTGAAAAGCAGGACCAGGTCGCATGCCCTGATTGCGGCAGGTACTTCAAAACTAAAATGGGCCTATCACAGCATCAGAGGAAGGCTCACCCTGATGTTAGGAACTAAGAAAGAGTGGCTCAAGCAATTCCTAAGGCCAAAGTACCAAAGTTGGGAAAAGCCTTCTCGGCGGACGAGATCAAACTAATGCTCGACCTCGAGGTGGAGCTAAGGGGCGAGAGGAACGTGCTATGCTTCCTCATTTTGAAAATAAATCTCTCAAACAACTACGCGATAAGCGTAATGAGCCAGCTTACAATAAGTGAAAAGTAGATCGACTGGCAGCCCAGGGGCCAAGCTCGAAGTCACCGAACGAGATGTTCTCAGCGGATGACGCACCATCCGAGGACACTCCAAAACAACCAACGACTCAACCTTCATACGATTTTGAAGAACAAGCTGTAACGACACTCTGGAGGCTGACAGGGGTCGTTCGAACGCTGGCCAAGGTTTCATACGAAGACGCACCTGCGTTTATTCAACCTATCCTGGGTGTGCTAAGAGATCTTCTAATAAGTAAGCAAGAAGGGTTCAAAATCTTGCTGGCAGAGGTAGACAATGCCTAAGAGCAAGTAATAAGCTTCCTTAAAACGTCAGGGACTACATGCGGTAAAAATAGCGCCTGGCCGCATCGTAGTTACAGGAAGTGCTACTCTGGGCGGAATAGACAAAAGGCGTCAAAGTATGCCTTAACGCAGGAGCTGTACGTCGGCAGCCCTGCTACCCTAGCCAAGATGGCAAGGGAAGGAAGAGACGTCCTACCGGAGGCGGAGAACATAAGGGTCACTCCATCCATTGAGGATGTGAGACAGCTCTATAAGACGAGCTCATGAGATGTGGGGTAATGCGGGACGATGTAACATCGACGTTCATGAACCTACCGCACAGGTTGATCCATCAGTGATCCTAGATCCCATCTCAAAGAGCAAAATAAGTAAGCGCCTCAAGACAACACGGCTTAGGGTGGCAGCCGGTCCTGATGGCCTTACAAAGAAAGACCTCCCTCGCACAGCCGAAGACGATCTCCTCCATGCGCTTTTTAATATAATCCTTTTGGCACTCAAACAGCCTACTGCTTGGCGTAAAAATCGAACGACGCTGCTTTTCAAAGAAGGCAAAGACTCGCTGGCAGCAACCAGCTATCGTCCGATACCATATCGTCGATCCTCAGTAGAATATACTGGGGAATAATCGACAGGAGACTAAGAGCCTCCATAAAATTAAATGCACGTCAAAAGGGTTTCACCTCTCAGATAGGTTGCTACAATAACATTAACATCTTGAACGAAATCATCTCAGTGGCAAAGAAAAAGCAGGGTAGCTATCCAGGTTGACATCGCCAAGGCATTCGATACAGTTCCTTATGTGGCTGCTGAACGCGCCCTGCGTAGCAAGGGCATGCCCGAGGAAGTGGTGACGATGGTCATGAACTCTTATAAAGATATGTCCACATGCATCAAATGTGGTGACAACTCCTTCGACATTGAGTTGAGGCGAGGAGTCAAACAAGGAGATCCACTATCTCCGTTAATTTTTAATATGTGCATGGACCAGATAATCACAAAGCTAGAAACCATGGAAGGCTTTACGTTGGAAAGCCCGAACTTATCTTGCTTGGCATTTGCCAATGATATAATCCTTTTGGCGAACAATACAACTGACGCAAATCAGTTGCTAAAGGAGCTGGTCACCTCCTTGGCGGACAGAGGAATGTTCTTGTCCATTGCCAAGTGTGCGGCGTTCGGGATCACCACTACCAAAGACAGCTGGTACGTGACAGACCGCGAATTATATTTGAACAACATTAAGGTGCAGTATACCGGTCCTACACGACCACTAGTATATCTCGGTATATAAGTAACACCTTGGGACGGAGTCATAACTGAACACTCTAAATTACAGTTGAAGGATACGTTCTCCCGTGTTCGAAATCTGGCATTAAAACCGCACCAAAAAGTTGAGCTGCTGGCCAGATATGTGCTGCCGCATTTTATATATGTTTTTACAGCAGGCTCTACCAACTCTACGGAGTTAAGGGAGATGGACCAAGCACTGAGAGTGGCAGTGAAATCATTCCTGCATCTGCCATTGTCAATGGCGGACGGCTTGCTATATGCAGCCAAGCAGGATGGCGGTCTGGGCTTCCCTAAGCTGGAAACAGTTATCACCTCCGCAACGTTAAAGGCGGGGATTCGCTTTCTAGCAAGCGATGATTCAGCAATTCGGGCACTAGCAATTGCCTCTGGATTAGAAAAACGTTTAAAACGAATGGCACATGTGGCGAAACTTGGCTGGCCTATCACATCTCCTACAGAAATAAACAAGTACAAGCAGTGTGAAAAGGCTGCCGAGTGTAGGCGATGGGCCGATTTACCGTCACAGGGGAAAGGCGTTAATACCTTCTCGGATGACAAAATCGGCAATAGGTTTGTTCGTTTTACTTGCACTTGTTGCACTTATACTTCAGTAAGTTTCTAGTGGGTTTAAAAAGTGCAATGTCTGATTTAGTTACTTATAATGTTTAACTCGAACGACTAAGTGCAGAGAAGAGAAGACTAAGTGCAAAGAAAATGGAGCATTTAGTAGGTATGTATTTATTAATATTATTTATTTATTTAACTTTTCTGCTATTTTTATGATATTAATGTAATATTTAAGATGAAGAAGTAGTATTACCTGTAATGGCTGTACCGTATTATTATGAAGCTCAACATCATAGAGGTAACAAAAATATAAATTTCTTTTTGTTTATTTTGTGAGGTTATAAATGCTAATGAGAAATTAAATTTTAATATTTTATTTTAGATGAAGTATTACGTTTGCTTCAAGATGCATTTGAAGGAATACGACGTTTAGAACATATGAAAACGGAAAATTACGTAGAAAACGTCGTCAGGAATTGTATAAATAAAGATTTTGTCATGCACTTTCGCTTATCTCGAGGTATTATTTACTAACTTATTGCACGTTTTGAAAGATCGGATATTTTTACATCTTTGCGAGGTATTGTATTATTAATATCAAAAATCATTTAATTTAGATAATTATAAAACAATCATTTTTTACCTTTCCTCTCTTTATATATGTATATTAGAAATTACAGAATATGCAGGATACAAGCCAATAACATCAGAAAAACATATTTTAAGTTATTTATGGTTCCTCGGTCACGAGAGTGCAGGATATCGGAATGTAGCTGATCGGTTTGCAATTACAATAAGTACATTGCATGTTATTATTACAAGAGTTACAACATTTTTAATGCAAATTGCGCCAGAGATAATAAGATTTCCTACGTTAGAAGAAAAAGAAACGACAATGAGATACTTTCTGCAGGAAAAAGGATTCCCTGGAATTATTGGTAAGTTACAATTTATTTGTTACATTATACATTTATTGTAAACGAAAATTTTATGCAATATTTATTTCCAGGTGCAATGGATGGCACGCACATTAGAGTTGACAAGCCCGAAAAAGATCCTGATTCGTATATAAACAGAAAACAATATTTTTCCATACACATGTAAGGCACAGTTGATCATAAAATAAAATTTCTGGACGTTTTTATTGGTTTCCCAGGATCAGTTCATAATGCAAGAGTTTTTCAGAATTCTCCTTTATATGAGTCTCTTCAAGAAATTTGCGCAGGTTAGAGATTCCATGAATTATCTGTAAATATAAAGATGTCATGTTTCTAGAATCAATAGAATGGTTCTTCAATAATTAAAATGTACTGAATTAAAATCTATTCTAGGAGGATCTTATTTACTTGGAGACAGTGCGTATCCCTGTTTACCACATTTAATGGTTCCATACAGAGATAATGGGCACCTAACTCGAGCGCAAAGAAATTTCAATCAACGATTGAGTTCACGCTGTGTAGTAGTGGAAAATACATTCGGTTGTTTGAAGCAGAGATTCAGGCAACTATATCACTTAAAATTACGGAACATTATACGCATGGTACAAGTTATACATGCTTGTTGTGTTTTACACAATTTAGCAAATTTAAACGATTTAGAACTTTTCGAACCTATAAATAATAATGAAGATCCTGACCCAGAAGCTATAATTATAAATATGCAAATTATAACGAAATAATTCCTGATAATCATCTTGGTCGCGAATTACGAGATGAATTATGTCGTCAATTATTAATACATTAATTATAAGGAAATACATTAATTGTATTCACTATAAAAATAAATTTAAATCTAAGAAAGAGTTATTTAATAAATGTAAGAGTATGGGTTAAAAAAATTTATATTTTATGTTAATCTATTTATTTTACATTGTAACATATAAGATATTGAACAAATCTTTTTGTTCAGTCAATTTTTATTCAGTCTTTAATACGCACACACCTACGCTTATATAAACATTAATTATTACTGATAATAATCAACAAAAATACTTATAATTATTCCTTTATTTAAAACTCTAAGCAAACGAAACATTGACTTTAAGAAAAACAAAACGAAAATAATCTATAAAGGAATAACGTAAAAAAACTAAACATTTTTTGTTCAAACTAACGAAATTCGTATAATTATAAGTATAATTATAATTTTTTTACATAAAGAAGATTATACTTGTACACAAAAAGATAAATAATATTTAATCGCAATATTGCAACAATCTCTAAGAATCTTTAACAGTTTTCGTTGTAAAAGTGACTTGCAATTTCTGCTAAAATTCTATTTCTTTCAACTTCTCGTGCATTAATTATAGCCCACTGTTGTTTTACAGATTTAACAAAATCATCTTGAATTTTCTTGATATCTTTATATTCTTCAAGTATTTATAATTGAATGCTTTCGTTATTTTGTCTTTCAGATCTTAATTCTGAGATATATATATCCAGAGCGAGTTGATATTTCTTTAAATATTCTGCAGTTGTACTACCTTTAGCTTTCATTTTTTGTGAAAGTCTGTTTTTATTTACGATATTTGGAATATCATTTGAAGTATCTGCTGCGGCTCCACTTATGTTGCTTACTGCTGATATTGCTGATACTGTAATAAGGTTCTTCATTATTTATCGAGTCGTCCAATCTGTGTTATAAAAAGTTTCAGTTAAAACATATAGCTGTATATAGTTCATTTATTATTAATAATATTTACAATATATCATTTTGTACATCTGAAAACGGTTCTCTAAGCAACAAGCCAGTTCTACCTGATAACGCCAGTGGCGCTATATTATGCTTCTTTCCAAATATATCAGTTAATTCACTGTAATATGAAAAATAATCTAATTATGTATTGCTTTATATATTAGAAATTACAGAATATGCAGGATACAAGCCAATAATATCAGAAAAACATATTTTAAGTTACTACTTATATTACTACTTATATACGTTACTTATAAATAAGTTACTACTTATATTACATATAACATAAAATGTTGGGAGTTACTTACGCTTCAAAATTACAAATTTTTCTTTTACGGCCAGTTTTTTTATTATTGCTCATTACGTTTTTATATGAACAAAAACTTCAATTTGTTTTCAACTTGTAAAGGAGTTACAGAATAACCTTTACGCCTCATATCCTCTGCAATATGTTTCCATAAAATTTTATAGGATTTGATTTTTCTTGTGCTTCTTGTTTTTACGTTTATATATTTCTAGAAACAATTTTGTTGTTGCATCGTTCCATGTAAAATTATTTTCTGCCATCGGATCTTTATTTTGTACATTTTCTTCATTTTGTACATTTTCATTTGATATACAGGGTGTCCCATTTAACCTGACTAATATCTGGAAAACTACATGTCGGATCAAAAAAAGTGGGTAATGAAGTTTGTTCGGCTCGAAGGGGGACATTCAATGATATCAAACTCGACCTCCCACCCCACTCCCGGGGGGTGGGAGTGGGGAACAACTTTGAAATCTTAAATAGGAATCCCCATTTTTATTGCAGATTCGGATTCTACGTCACAAAATACGTAAGTTTCGTTCGAAACTTTTTTTTTATTCGTGATAGATGTAATCGCAAAAAATTATATTTTCTGCAATTCTCCAGAAATGATCATTGGATTGAAAAATAAAAAAATTACCTGTTCAATATTTTTAAAAATATTTTTAAAAAACAAAATAACAGTTATTCCCCCCATCCCCTCGGGGTAGGTGGGTGGTAACGTTCAAAACTCAAATGAGAACCCACATTTTTCATTGCAGAATTAAATTTTACGTGAAGTTTTTATGGAAACAATTTTTTCATTCGTGATAGATAGCGTTGAATTTTTGCGAGAAACTATTAGGTGCGCAACTAAGTTCTCGCTGTTTTTTTGATGAAAATGCAACTTTATTGTGAAAAAATGGCTACAAATGAATCATTCAAAATATTGCCCATCGCTAGCGACAACTTTTTCCCATCTTTCTGGCAGAGCTCGAATACCGTCACGGTAGAAGTGTTCGTCTTTTGAGGCTATCCACGAATCAAGCCATTTTGAGATGTCTTCATATGAGCGGAACTGCTGATTAGCCAGTCCATGTGCCATCGAACGGAACAAGTAATAATCGGACGGCGCAATATGTGGGGAATATGGCGGGTGGGGTAGGACTTCCCATTTGAGCGTTTCTAAGTAGGTTTTAACGGGTTTGGCAACGTGAGGCCGAGCATTGTCATGCTGTAGAATCACTTTTTCGTGCCTCTGCTCGTACTGCAACCGCTTTTCGCGCAGTGTTCGGCTCAATCGCATCAATTGAGTTCGATACCGTTCCCCAGTGATGGTTTCGTTAGGTTTCAACAGCTCATAATAAATAACACCGCCCTGGTCCCACCAAATACACAGCAAAACCTTCGCAGCGTGAATATTCGGCCGAGCCGACGACGTAGAAGCATGACCGGGCAGTCCCCATGATTTTGTTCTCTTTGGGTTGCTGTAATGAATCCATTTTTCATCACCCGTAACGATGCGATGAAGAAAACCCTTCCTTTTTGGCCGCTGGAGCAGTTGTTCACAGGTGAGAAAACGACGCTCAACGTCTCTTGGCTTCAAATCATAAGGAACCCAAGTTCCTTGTTTTTTAATCATTCTCAACGCATGCAATCGCTTGGAAATGGCTTGGCGGGTAACTCCTAATGCTGAAGCAAGTTCTTTTTGCGTTTGGCACGGATCCTCATTGAGCAATGCCTCCAATTCAGCGTCTTCGAAGGTTTTTGGCCTTCCTTCACGCGAACGGTCGTCAACATCGAAATCACCGTCTTTGAAGCAACGGAACCGATCACGGCACGTTGTTTCACTTAGAGCAGCATCTCCGTAAACTTTTTGGAGTTCTCGATGCGCTTCAGCCGCCGTTTTCTTCGAATGAAAGAAGAAAAGCAACACTTCCCGCAAATGACGATTATTTGGCACAAAATAAGACATTTTCACACAACCAGTACTGGCGGATGAGGAGTCCTCCCGAGGCGGCTCTATCATGGGAATAGATCCTCCCGCGAGGAACCCCACCGATGCTCAGGCCATGATGTGCGTCCACAAATGGGACTATCGGTTCACCGGGAAGGACCTCTTAGATTTCCTGGAGCGCGTGGATGAACGGATGTGCTACGGAGTCACGACCACCCATTTATTGTGGTGCATTCCGGAGCTCCTGCACGGAGATACCACGTTGGTACCGAAACCACCGGACAGCATAGACAACATGGGAGGACTTTTGCGCCGCCTTCAGAAATCACTTCCTCCCTCCGCGATACTGAGCGCAACTTCGGCGGGAAATATTGGAGCGCCGCTAATGCGCCGAGGCATACCGAGAATATGAGACAGCGATGCTCACATTGATGCGCCGCAGCGGGGACGACGACTATCTCGACAACGCGATATCACTCCTATATGACAACTTACGAGGGCGGTCCGATAAGTACTTAGCCTCACCGCCCGATGGCGCCACTATCGCAAGAGAAATTTACTATCGTGTAGTACATTCTCGTAGACGGCTACTGTCGAAATTTTAGCCGAATCGGACTCGCAGTTTTGTTTTGACCGCGTGTGGAAACGGGCGTGTCCGCGGATTTTAGAAAAATGGAAAAAGAGCAATATCGGTCGGTGATTCGATTCTTGTTTTTGGAAGGGAAATCGCGCAGCGAAATCAAAGAGCGCTTGGATGCTGTGTACGGTGAATCTTCTCCTTCGATGGCGACCGTCAAAAATTGGTTTAACGAGTTTCAACGTGGTCGCACGTCGGTTTTTGATGAGCCACGCCCAGGTGCCCCGAAAACGGCTACCACGGAGGATAACATGACAAAAATCCACGATCTCGTATTGGCAGACCGCCGATTGAAGGTGCGCGAGATAGCTGAGAGAGTAGGCATCTCAAAAGACCGCGTGGGTCATATCCTGCATGAAATTTTGGGCATGAGAAAGCTGTCGGCGCGATGGGTGCCGCGTTTGCTCACTCCGGACAACAAGCGCAACCGTGAGACCACTTCAGAGCAGTGTTTGACGCTGTTTAAGCACAATCCGAAAGAGTTTCTGCGTCGTTTCGTGACCGTCGACGAAACATGGATCCACTGGTACACACCAGAGACCAAGGAACAGTCGAAACAGTGGACTTCACCCGGCGAACGTGCTCCGAAGAAGGCGAAGACTGTCCTATCGGCCGGAAAGGTGATGGCCACCGTTTTCTGGGATTCACAAGGTGTGATCTACATCGACTACCTGGAGAAGGGCAAAACGGTCACAGGGCTGTACTATGCCGAATTATTGGACCGATTCGACGCCGAATTGCAGAAAAAGCGGCCCCATTTGGCGAAGAAAAAAGTGCTCTTCCACCATGACAACGCACCGGCTCACACCTCCGCCCTCGCCACGGTCAAATTGGTCGAATTGGGCTACGAACTGCTGCCCCATCCACCGTATTCTCCAGATTTGGCCACGTGCGACTTCTTTTTGTTTCCAATCTTGAAAAAGTCACTCGCCGGGCAGAAATTTGAGTCGAATGAGGAGGTCATCGCCGCCACGGAGGCCTACTTTGCAGACCTCGAGAAAACATATTTTTCAGATGGGTTAAAGAAGTTGGAGCATCGCTGGGTCAAGTGTATCGAGCTAAAAGGAGACTATGTTGAGAAATAAATCGCCACTTTTCCAAAATTTTCGTTTTTCTTTTGTAGGCTAAGTACTTATCGGACACCCTCGTAGATGTCGGATATAAAATGTTTATCGGCGCGCACGAGATACGAGATGTGGCCCACTTAGGACAGCTTGCCCGGCAGTACGAAGCTATCGTCCAGCAGCGCGAGGAGCAGGGGCGACCAGTACGAACCACCGGCCCCACGGTTGCTGCTCTCCTATACAACCGTGAGACTTGTTGCTGGAAATGTAAGCAGCCGGGACATCATCGCCGAGCCTGCCGACAACCGGCCGTAAAGTTTTGTTCGCGATGCGGCAAAGACGGCATACTAACCCACCACTGTCACCCCACGGGGGGAAACGAATCGGCGACCGGGAGTGGCGCCACCACGCCCCGGCCCTCCGCATAAGGTACCAACCGAGACCGTACCTGACCATCCGGTACCAGCAACGCCCGTTAAGGGCACTAATTGACTCTGGGGCCGAAACATCGTTAATCGATATTCGATTATTACGAACCGAGGACCTCCTTCGAGGAGAAGCCGGCCGGATAACGCTGGCAGATGGGACCGGAAGCCCGACGTACGGTCAAACTTAGCTCCACATACGTGGACGTATGGTGGGACGAAAGGAATACCGCCACCAGTTTAGGTGATGGCCAACCTGACCGCTGAAGTCATCATCGGGGTGGACCTGTGGGCCCGGCTCCAGATTGCGCTGCCGTCGCCCCCGAAAGACTTCCGGCAACTACAACTATCCCGAGTGAGGATCATAGAGGGGGGCCTAACGACCAAGACGGACGAAGAGGAAGCCAGATTCAGCCAATTCCTGAAGAGCGAACTGGCTGTCTTCGATGAAGTCTCCGGGCCGACCCCGTCAATCTGCCACCAGATTCGGGTGTGCCCTGGCACCAGTCCCATCAAACAGCGCTATCGGCCGCAGAACCTGGCTATGCAAGCAGTAATTGATGAAGAGGTCGCGGAAATGGAGGCTGAGGGAGTAATTGAGCCTTCGACTAGTGCCTGGAGCTCCCCCGTCTATCTCGTCCGGAAGAAGGACGGCGGATATCGTTTTTGCATAGACTTCCGGAAGGTGAACGAGGTGACCGAGCGAGACGCCTACCCACTGCCGCAGATAAGTGCGACTTTGGACCGATTGCGTGGTGCCCGCTACTTATCCTCTTTGGACTTGAAAAACGGGTATTGGCAAGTGCCATTGACCAAAGACAGTAAGCCAATCACTGCATTTACCGTGCCCGGTCAGGGCCTCCGCCAGTTCACCGTCCTCCCGTTCGGCCTGCACTCCGCGCCGGCAACCTTTCAGAGATTGGTTGACACCGTGTTGGGCACCGACCTGGAACCGCACGTATTAGTATATCTAGATGATATCATCGTGCTGAGCACTACACTGGACGAACATATACAACATTTACGGGAGGTATTCCGGCGGCTGCGGGAGGCGCGATTACGCCTCAACACACCTAGTCACTCGTGACGGCATACACACCGACCCGGCCAAGGTAACCGCCATTACCGCCTGGCCAGCTTCGAAGATGGTGAGGCAAGTCCGCCAGTTTTTAGGCCTCGCCTCCTGGTACCGGAAGTTCGTCAAAAATTTTTCCGCTATCGCAGCACCGTTGACGGAATTAACAAAAAAGAAAGTAAGATGGAAATGGGGATCGAAGGAGGAGGGGGCCTTTGAGGAACTAAAAAAGGCTCTTACCATGGCCCCAGTACTCGCCTGTCCGGATTTCCAGAAACCGTTGCCAGAAACGGACGCCAGTCAGCACGGCCTGGGCGCAGTGCTTACCCAGAACCTTGAGGAAGGCGAGCGCGTAATCGCCTATGCTAGCCGGACCCTCAACCAGGCGGAAAAGAATTATAGCGCTATCGAGCTGAAATGCCTAGCTATCGTCTGAGGCATTCGGCGAATGCGCGAGTATTTGGAAGGCTACACATTCACCGTGGTGACCGACCATCAGTCCTTGAAGTGGCTGCAGAAACTAGAAACCACCACCAGCCGATTAGGGCGGTGGAAGTTCAAACTGAAGCAATACATCTTCAATATAGCATATTGAAAAAGCTCGCAAAATCGACTAGCAGACGCGCTGCCGCGCGACCCCGCAGTCTGCGAAATCAGAGAAGCCACCGGATGCTCGTGGTACGAGCCACTGAAAAACCAGGTCACCGCTCGGCCCCACGACTTCCTCGACTATACCAATCGGGATGGTGTCCTGCACAGGCACTTCCTCCACACGTTGGACTTCCGTAAAGTACCCGTCAAAAATCAGTGGAAAAAGTGTGTTCCAGCCAACGACAGATGGAAAGTACTAAAGCGCTACCACGACAGTCCCGCCGCGGGCCACATGGGGATCGCGAAAACGATTGTCCGATTCGCCGAGCAGTACTATTGGCCGGGGATGGCTCGGGACGCTGCTCGGTACGTCCGAAACTGCCAAGTATGCTTAGCCTACAAAGCTAGTCAAAGGAAGACGGCCGGCCTCCTCCACGCCACCGCGTCCCACCGGCCGTGGGAGCATGTCTCGATCGACTTGATCGGACCGCTGCCCCGATCACGATAGGGGTTCATCTGGCTTCTAACCATGCAGGATCGATTTACAAAGTGGCTCGAAACGAAGCCCCTGCGACAGGCCACCACACCGGCAGTAATCAGCGGAATTACTGATCTTGTAATTTACCGACACGGCTGGCCAGCCGTGATCACCACCGATAACGGGACACAATTTACGGCAAGAGAATTTGAAACGTTCCTGACGGAACATGGGATCCACCACCGAACAACGCCAATGCCCCCCAATGCAATCTCGTCGAACGCACGAATCGGACGATCAAAATGATCGCCCAATTCGTCGCCCAATTCGTCGATAAGCAACATCGCCATTGGGATGAATAGTTATCGGCCCTACGTTTCGTGTATAATACCGCACAACATTTCTCCACGCAATTCAGCCCGGCGTTTCTAAATCACGGGCGCGAGCTCGACCGACCGCATCCCGCCGACCGCAGTAGTAGAAGGGGGGGCGAATCCGCAAGAAGTCGG
Organism: Harpegnathos saltator; assembly: GCF_003227715.2. NCBI lineage: Eukaryota > Metazoa > Arthropoda > Insecta > Hymenoptera > Formicidae > Harpegnathos > Harpegnathos saltator. The sequence goes on from NW_020230200.1 coordinate 154,844, forward strand.
GAAGATGCTAAAGGAAACATACGAACTAGTGGAAGTGCATTTGGCACAGGCGTTCCAGAAGCAGGAGACGCATTATAATTTGCGTCGGCGGGCTTGGCGACCAGAAGTGGGAGACACGGTTTGGAAACGGGAACACCCGCTATCCGACAAAGCTAAAGCGTTCAACGCGAAACTAGCACCAAAATACAAAGGACCGTTAATTGTAAAGAAAATTATTTCGCCAGTAATTGTAGATCTGAAAGATCCACGCGGAAAGTGGTATCGACTCGTACACGTAAGAGATTTACGAACCGCTACAACAATAGAAGAACCGTGTTAACAACGGTAGAGACAATACAATATCAATATCGACAGATAGGTAATGTATACACAGGTAATGTACAGGTAAACATATACAATAAGAACAACGGCCGATCAAAACGAAGCGAAGAATTAGGAACACCGAAATTACGCGAAGCTTCCCGAAAGAGAAATTATAAAAGTACCGATCGCGGAATGAACAAGATAGTTTCAACGCCAGAATGGAATTGGGAAACTACGAGGAAGAATTACAGGAGGTGCTAATCGCCAACGAAGACGACGCTCGGATTGTCTGGGAGAGAGTGTCGCGGTCCCTCCGACCACCATCGTCGGAAACCGCCAGCTCCGAAGACAAGTCGACCGGAGACCTGCGCCTGCCGGATTTGGAAGGACCAACCGCACCGACGACCACGGGGACGACTGCGCCTTCACTAGGAGGCGAGAAAGCCCACAGGAAGCCGGCCGCTAACACCTGAGGTCGGATTCAACGATCCGACCACCAGATCCGGAGGAAGTGGGAAAGTCTGACCTCACCGCCGCCACCTCGACCAGGGCGCGGACCATTCCGCCAACGAGGGCTCCGACCGATCCGTCCGGCACCCGCGTCGTTGGTGCTCCAGAAGGTCAAGACCGACGACCAGTCACCACCAACATCAATGCCGGCGAACAGCAACGTGACCGCGCCCGTGCCATCAAGGGCCAAACCACGGATAAGGGAGATCTCGACACCTCCCATACGAGTGGTCCTGAGACGTGAGGCAATGCCAACAGCCGAAGAGCCACGAATGCCACCGCTGCCATACGGGCCTGCTCCACCGCCACCGGTAGGCATAACTTTGCTCGACGGGACAACCGCGGAGATCCCGTATTTCTCCGCGGTTGTCGAACGACGTTACCGGTTGTACACTGCGGAGGCACGGTGGAACCTTTGGTTCCACCGGGACGGCACCCTCCGCAGTGCACATCGCGTAGGGCCGTCATAAGCTCTACGCTACTAGAGAAAGGGGGGTGATGTAACGAGGAGTATTTTACCCTTGTTACTGTCGTGTGGCGACGACCACCGGTCGTCACACGAGCAAACACCGCCGCGCGCCCCCGGCAGCACCGAACACCTGTGCCGCGGCAACCCGACGTACCGCCAGAAAAAGCCGAATTCGGCGAAACAATCGGGGAAGACCCGGCAGCCGAGCCTCGTCAACCGACCGGTATTGCGAATTTACCGTCCTCGTCCGTCTGTGTCAGCAGCAGTTAGCCACCGGCACAGAATATTTCTAAGTATCTGTTCGCGAATTTACCGTATTCGTCCGTCTGTGTCGGCAGCAGTTAGCCACCGGCACAGAATATTTCTAAGTATTTGTACGCGAATTTACCGTACTCGTCCGTCTGTGTCGGCAGTAGTTAGCCACCGGCATAGAATAGTTCTAAGTATCTGTTCGCGAATTTACCGTATTCGTCCGTCTGTGTCGGCAGCAGTTAGCCACCGGCAGGAAATATTTCTAAATATCTGTTCGCGGATTTACAAGTGCCCGTCCGTCTGCGTCGACAGCAGTTAACCACCGACGTGGAATAGTCTATAAGTTTCTGTGCGCGAATGCAAGTGCTCGTCCGTCTGCGGCGGCAGTAGTTAGCCACCGACCTGAAATAGTCTCTAAGTTTCTGTGCGCGAATGCAAGTGCTCGTCCGTCTGCGTCGACAGCAATTAGCCACCGACGTAGAATAGTTTCTAATTACTGTGCGCGCATATAAGTGCTCGTCCGTCTGCGTCGGCAGCAATTAGCCACCGACGTAGAATAGTTTCTAAGTTCCTGTGCGCAAATATAAGTGCTCGTCCGTCTGTGTCGACAGCAGTTAGCCACCGGCACAGAATATTTCTCAATATCTGTTCGCGGATTTATAAGTGCTCCTCCGTCGGTGTCGACAGCAATTAGCCACCGCCACAGACAAATTTTCCACATTCGGTGTGTGAAAAAGAGTAAGTGCTCGTTCGTCAGTATTGACCGCGGTAAACCACCGAGAATAATACATCTCCAAAATTATCTAGAGAACAACGGGCGTAAACCGTCCTTAACAGGACTCGTGGCCGGGGACGACGGACCATGAAGAGACAGCAGGACATTTTCTCGGACCCCGCGGATAAGGAACCGTTCCTCGCGGCTAAACAGGGGAATCACGAGCACGGAGGAACGCGCCTCGTTGGCGCCACACCAAACTAACGAACCCGTCCACATACACTTATATAGAGAATAGAACGTCTTTTTAATAAACGGGGTGCCTCGCGGGGCGCACCAACTATTACACCGTACGGAACCCGAGTACGAATTCTTTCAAGCTAACCTTCCTTCCTTCACCTGAGGAACACACCAGCGCGGCGGCGAGCGAAGCATCGTGGAAGCGGCGAGCCGGGTGCGACGGTGTGCAACCGATCGCAACGGACCACCGGGCATTACCGTTACAGCACTTAGAGATTTCGGAGATGATGGCTAACTGCTATCGTGTTCTCGAAAACAGAAACTTATTGTAAGTCGGCGCGGCGGCTAACTGCTGCCTAACGGCGAGGGACGAGCACTTAGATATTCGGAGACGGTGGCTAACTGCTGCCGTTCTCTCGCAACAGAAACTTATTCTAAGTTGGCGAGGCGGCTAACTGCTGCTTAACATCGACGGACGAGCACTTTAAAATTCGGAGACGGTGGTTAATTGCTGCTGTTCTCTCGCAACAGAAACTTATGCTATCTCGGATCCTTATGGATCGTATCGGTGGAACGCTGGGCGTCCGCTTAGCGCATGCCGCCGGGTCTCGTAAAGTTCTCCCGGTGATGCGGTACGGTACTTGGAGACTTACTCACCGGCTCTAGCCGTGCAGCTCGGACTGACATTTCGCTCCTTTGGTTTTCTCGGTTCCAATCGGTCTCCCAGGCTATTACTGTCGGCTATCCGGGGAGCTCTCTTCCGAAGACTGTCTCGCTCCGACACGACTCTCTCGATTTCGGCGAGAGGACGGGTTATATACCTTTTAAATTCGCGAACGGGGATATGCGCACTTCGGAAGAAGTTATCCCCCTAATTCCGCGAAATTCGCGCATGCGAAATTTGGGAATACCCCTTTTCGTACTCCGTTCCCGATTTTTCCTGGGCGGACGAGCGACTGCTCGTACTAGTTCGGCACTCGAGCCTTAGTGCCGTGCCACTGATGGTCGGTGCGGTGCGGGGATGGTAGCAGCGGTGTTTGATCGTGCGGCGACAAATCGTCGCCGCCGCAACGATTAGTGACGGGGACAAGGGACTTCTTGTCCCTCGTTACAAAGCTAGGAGTGAAAGACTGTAAAATTCTTCCGATAGTAACCGGAACGAGAGGCGCTGTGCCCTCAGATACAACATCCTGTCTTCGAGAGTTACATATAGAAAACAGAGGATCGTTGAGAACAATCTCATTACTGTCTCTCAGGAGCTCAATTGAAATGTACCATAAATTTATGGACTACAATGCAGCATTGCATTGATAAAACTCTTGGCAATTAGCCTGCTAGCGCAAACTGTTTTATATTTGACGACAGTCAATCGAACTGGAAACCACTCAATATTTATTTATTTGGGCACCCTATATATGCCTAATTTTTATTGAATTGTGACCCTATTGCCATAAGACGCTAGCGGTGCAAGTCGCCGTGCCATGGCGGCCGGCGACGACAGAGCTGTGTACTGCTGCCTCGGACACAGGCGGACGCCTCCACGCGGCTCCCCGTGGTAACGGCATACATGTCAACTAAGTTCCGCTTCTCCAAATGAGGAGACCCTGTGCAATTTTTCCACCCGTAAGCAGGAATCCCTTGGCTGGTCAGTCAGACGGGTTTCCCTCCTGCAGGAGGCACTTGCCAAGAGTGCTAGTAAGTCAGTACGCCATAATAAGTGACAGAACGAAAGTTACACCGGATGAATCTCTGTTAATGTTTGGGTATCCTGTTGTACAAATGAGTGGCTCAATAATCAACCTGCAGAGTCAGTCTACCAGGACCCGTTGTGAGGGACCGCACCCACACTAAGCGGTAAGACGTGCCGGCCGGCGTGAATACTTAGCCAAATGCCTCTTCATCTAATTAATGACGCGGATGAATGGATTAACGAGATTCTGTTCTGTCCCTATTTACTTTCTAGCGAAACCACTGCCAAGGGAACGGCCTTGGAAAAATTAACGGGGAAAGAAGACCCTATTGAGAATGACTCTGGTCTGGCACTGTAAGGAGACATGAGAGGTGTAGCATAAGTAGGAGATGGCAACATCGCCGGTGAAATACTACTACTTTCATCGTTTCTTTACTTACTCGGTTGGGCGGAGCGCGTGCCCCGAGGGCTTACGCCCCGGCGGTCACGTGTTCTAGAGTCAAGCGTGTAAGAGTGGCGTGAGACCTCGGCCGATCGCCGTTAATACTCCCGCGTGATCCGATTCGAGGACACTGCCAGGCGGTTCGGCTGAATCGCCACTTTGATGGACGATGTAACGAACATTGCGAGATGGACGAAGAAAAGCGCGCGCTTATCGCGCGTGCCCTCGCCGATCGCAGACGAATGTATAAGAGATTACCCTGAACGGTGGATCACTTGGCTCGTGGGTCGATGAAGAACGCAGCTAATTGCGCGTCAACGTGTGAACTGCAGGACACATGAATATCGACATTTCGAACGTACATTGCTGTCAACGGATACAATTCCCGGACCACGCCTGGCTGAGGATCGTTTACGTACCCAAAGACTGCTTGCGCCGGAGCTGCGCTTCCGCAGCTCTCTCTCTCTCTCTCTCTCTCTCTCTCTCTCTCTCTCTCGGCTCGGCCTCGCTCACCCCCGCCGTCATCGCAGGAGCAGCATCGAAGCAGGGATCCGTGCGCGCTGCGCCACGGAGTCCCTCTCTGTCCTCGACGTGCGCGCGCAGGGTTTTCAGCAGGCAGAAGACACGAGTGAAGAGATGTTCTCGCAGCGTCCTCTTGTTGAGTCGCGGATAGCCAAACGACGGCGTACGAGCTGGACGTTCGCGGAGGAGCGCGAGACCTCCCTCTCGACCCGAGAAAAGCTGGTCGTGTACGCCCTCGGCGGGACCAGGAATCTCGAGGAAGAATGGCCGGTCGGTCTCCCCTACGCGTCGTCTGAAAGAAACGAAAGGCGATTTCCTCCTCATCGTCGAGCGACATCGAACGCACACACGCGATAGCGAGTGTCTGTTTCCCGCGACCTTCGCACAAGGGGAAAGTTACGGAGAGCTCTCTCTCATTGGGCGCGGCTGGAAGCACGTCGTCGTTGTCAAGGTGGAACGAGCACAACGAGGGAGGAAGGTAGGTGCTCTGCCGCGTCGAGCGCGTGCAGAGTCACCTCCACCCGCCGACCTCTGCGAGCTGGGACAACGAACGGCGTGCATACCGGTCGACGACGCATGAGTGACAAAGAGAGCTTGTCTCCCTTTCTCGTCCGACTCGCGCGGTGTATGGCACTGCCGCGTGCAAGTCCGCATGACGCACAGAGACTCAGGGTGCGTTCCGTTTCTTGCATGATGCGCATAGGAGCATGAAAGTCCGTTTCGTTTCTCTTCATGCGCACTCTATGCGTGCATGATTTAACTTGCCGCCAATGCATTGACCCGCCTCTTCCGGTGCATGAAACTGCATGGAGTGCCTTACCTCACGAGCTGAGGCAGTTTACGCAGTCTATGCATGGAGTATATTTTTGCGCAGAATTGAAACGTGAAACAAGGTTAGGTTTCTCAAGATATTTCTTTATCTTCTATATAAACTTCCTAAATAGCATAAACTTATGAAAGATGTTTTAAAAGTATTTAAAAATTGTTTAAAAACGTCTGTACAAGTAAAACGTCTTTTAGTTATTATGATGTTTTTAAGACGTTTTTTAGAAATTTATGTTGAGTTGTAAAGGGAATTCAATTTTTTTAAACATAATTATTAGTTTTATTAATGTGAGCAACTTGCCACGATATTTTAGCTGGGCAGAACTATTATTAAGAAGAAAAGAATAGTTGGTAAAGAGTCGGTAAATCGTGAAATTATATAATTCACAAAAATGCCGGATACAAAGATAACTGTCCCAATTCTTGTCGGCGAAAAAGAAGAGCTATATAATATTAGATTATTACCAGAACAGTATGAACAAGTACTTAAAGGAGGTAAGTATGTTATTAGAAATTCTCCTAATCTATCAAAAAATACTGCGAATATTATAGACTAGATATTTTTTTCACTATTCGTTTCTTCAATAGATTTAATAATCGTTTGTTTGTTGATTTGTAGATCAAGAATTACTCCAAAAGTTAATTAGAGAAGAATCAGAGAGAAGGAGTTTCACTATCGTTCAGGAACTTACAAATTCCAACGATTTAAATCAAAATTTGGAGGACTCAGAAGTTGTAGAATCATTTGAAAGTGATGCACAGGAAGGTGCTAAAGAAGATTACAAGGAAGATAGTGATGGAAAAGAAATATTTACTTGGCCAGAGAAGGCTATTATGCTCTTTTTAGAATTGTACCAAGAAAGAGAGCATGAATTTACTGGTGGACTGAAACGTCATAATAAACTATGGTCTGAGATTGCTTCTGAATTACGAAAATCAAATTACAAAGTGTCTGGTGTACAAGTTCAAAATAAAATGTCAAGCTTGAAGAGGACATATAAGAAAATTAAAGATTCCAATGCCAAGAGTGGCAATCATAATAGTTGTTGGGCATACTATTCGGTTATGGATTCTTTATTTGGTGAGAAAAGCTGGGTTTCTCCTCCAGCTGTAGTAAGTACCTAGCTTAAACCTAGTAGTAAGTTTACCAGTCAATTTACCCTTTCCACTTAGGCCTTTTTTTGATTTTTTAACGTTACGCAATCGAGTTCCCATGCGTTTTTGCACGTAACCGATGCATTCTTTTTTCTGCATAACAGTATTTTCATAAGGCTGAGCATCTATAAGTCCTTTAAAAGTTTTACTGTCACCGTCGCCGATGTAAGAAATGTATTTCATATTATACAAACTAAGGGAACGTTTAAACATCTCGATTACTGAATCTATTTCCATTTTTCCTGCAGAGCCTTCATGGTTTGACTGGCAAACTGTCTTATGCGTTTCAAGCCATTCCGCATACTCTTCGGTATCTTTTTTCTATTCCCAAGTTTCACAAATTTTGCAGTACTTAGATTTGACGATGATGTCGACAACTTTTCCGGTATGCCAGCCAATTAAAGAAACTAAGCCGAAAAGCGACGTGAATCCTCGTTTCCTCCAAGATCCATCGCCAGATACAGTCAGTTCATTATCATCTCGTCCTTCTGCAGAAGTCATTTCCTTCTCTTCTTTTACTGCTCTCTCCATACTAATCTGACACACCGAGCGAGCGGCGACCGAAATTATATCCATAGCAGCTGTATAAACGGTTTGAAATATCAGCCGAGGCAGATCCATGAAGGCACAGAACTTGATCAATCCATTCATACCGATTCCTAATAAACGCATTGCTAGTACTATTCGTCTATTCAGTTCGTACGCATTTCTAATAACTGGACTGTTCGGAACACTACTAATATTGTCACACATTTCGCATGTAACATTTATTTTTAAGCCCAAGCCGCGCATTGAAGTATGACTAAAAGTCACTCTAGAATGGCACTTATGGCACACTATAACATTCGAGATAGCAGTAAAAACGGCAACAAAATTAACAAAGCAGTAGCCAAATGATTGATTAACATTAATGTCACTTTCACTTGCAGTCTTCAATTTCTTGGCAGACGTGCTCACTCCTTCAACGTCTCTCTCCGCTTCATAACGATTTTTCAGTCGATGTTTTCCCATACCTCTTCGATGAGAATGCCAACTAGACTCTCTGGTACCTTTTCTTCCAGAATACACAACATTTTTGTCACTCATGGTTGAAATTTCGGCAAATATTCACTTAGAAGAGAGGAATTTCTAACCGTAACGTCTTTTCAACTCTACAGGTAGTGTCCTTCTAACGGTCGTACTGTTGCTAGGTTAACATATACGTAGTCAAAAATACTTCTAATGCCATTTATGTATATACTAGCAAAGCTTAAAAATGAATAGTCTGAGACAGATATATATCTAAGACCAGTAAACGCTTTGAAGCGTCGAGCACACGCTGAGCGCGCAACGGGCGGGTTTTAGGTTTGATCGCTATATGTCGGTAAAAAAAAATTTTTCGGTCAAAAGCCTTGGGGATATTATTTTTGAAGGTCAAAACTATCGTTTAAGCAAAAAAAATCGATTTTTTCAAAATTCTACACTGATGTTACCCCTTAAAAGTAAACAGTCTAATAAAATACGAAACCGAACTTTTAACAAGCCGAAAGCTCGTTCTATGGGCATTCTAGTCGAGGATAAACAAAAATTGTAATTTTTTTGAAGTGCTGTTAGGTGCCCATTATCTTTAAATGGAACTATTACATGCGGGTGAATTGCATATGCAGAATCTGCTATAATATGCGAGTCTAAAAGAAAATACTCATTTGGCGTCTCAATATAATGTGCAAGTGCGGAATTTCTAAAGACTCTTGCATCATGCATTGAGCCAACATGTCCTGCATAACAATGCGTAAATACAGATTTTGCATCACATACAGCCTGCAAGTAAATAGCATGGAATTGTTTCCTACATATATATGAAGTAGCATCCTTCACTGGAGCTCGAATTTTAATATATGATCCATCCAGAGCTCCAATTACTTTTGGAAAACCTCTTAATTTAGAAAATTCTTCTATGGTACGATTTACTGCTTCGCCTTTTGGCCATCGAATAAATATTGGTGCTAGGCAATGTAAAGCGTATGTTATTCGCCTTACTGCTCTGAACACCGTTGTTTTTCCAACTCCAAATTGAACATGTATGGATCTGTAAAAACAAATACGTTATATATTTCTACAAGCAAATAGCACAAAAAATCAGTTATTACAAAGAATGAAAGCAAATACCTATAGCTGTCTGGAGTAGCCAAAAACAATAATAATATTAACAATTGCTTTCCTGGATGTAGTTGCTTTCTTCCTGTTGCATTAGTTTTACATAAAGCTGGCCCAATCAGATGTAAAATCATTTCATATGTTTCAGGAAACATCCTGCAACAAAAAAGAGTTAACTTTTACAACAGTGGTTGCTTACCAGCAAATCATATAGGTTATACAAAGTATATGTGCTTTCTTACGACACAACATGACAAGTGTACTTAGTTCTTCAACTAAGTATACTTATATCATATTGTGTCATTGTAGGAAATCACTATTGCTTTGTGTCACCTATGTCATTTGCTGAAAAACAACGTATAATACTATCACACAAATATATAATTTGCAATTTACCTGAAGTGTTCCTTAAATTGTAGACGTGAATATCCTGGTACGACTCGTTCAACATAATCTCTTAATATTTCACAAAGAATATTCTCTCCTCTTGTGTTTCCTACCATAAGAATGGCATATAGAGTTGACTCCTCACTTTCTTCATCACTTGAAAAGTCACTTTCAAATGATTCACTACCACTATCGCTACTGCTTAAAAAGGAATCTTCTTTCATCACATAAAGTGATGTGACAGCAATTATTGCATCTAGTTCTATTTTTGTTAATTTAGTCGCCATCTTATTCTTGTTTTATTACGGGATGGTCCCTGCGGATTAAAACACCCTAACTCGCTTTATAAAAGTTTAAATAAAATTATACGGATGATTATCCAAATAAAAGTGTACAAATTAAATTTCAACCATCAAATACCTTGACAAACTTTAAACGTTGCTTATTTGAGCCGCCATATTACATATGAACAGCATAGAAACTGTTACATTATTCAAAACGCATGGTCAGTGCATGAAGAGTATCAGAGAAATGGAACGGGCCATGCACTATACGTCCTATGCTAGGCATCCATGCGTCTCATACGAGAAACGAAACGCACCCATAATATTTCGCGCAGATGTCTGCTGGTTTGGATCGCGAACCGATCGCCTGTCCGAGTCCACGAGGCTTCGTCATTCAAACGTATACATACGGACCGCCACGTTGCGTCGTGACTTGTCTCTGGGGAGTCGCGCTCTCGCGCGACGCCCGCGGATGATCCGCCGCGCATTACGCACGATGCTGCGTTAAGCGCGAGATAGGGGAGGAGAGAAGACCACAGAGTCTCTGTCTCTCTCGCACCGTCGTTTCCTACAAGCACAAACGTTCACGACGACCTCAGAGCAGGCGAGATTACCCGCTGAATTTAAGCATATTATTAAGCGGAGGAAAAGAAACTAACCAGGATTTCCTTAGTAGCGGCGAGCGAACACGAAGGAGCCCAGCACTGAATCCCGCGGTTCCGCCGCAGGGAAATGTGGTGTTCGGGAGGGTCCGACTATCCCGAGGTGTCGCATCGCGTCCAAGTCCATCTTGAATGGGGTCACTTACCCGCAGAGGGTGCCAGGCCCGTAGTGACCGGTATGCGCCTCGGGAGGATTTCTCGTTAGAGCCGGGTTGCTTGAGAGTGCTGCTCTAAGTGGGTGGTAAACTCCATCTAAGGCTAAATACGACCATGAGACCGATAGCGAACAAGCACCGTGAGGGAAAGTTGGAAAGAACTTTGAAGAGAAAGTTCAAGAGTACGTGAAACCGTTCAGGGGTAAACCTAAGTGTTCGGAACAAGACCGAACATATGATAGCTCCGGAGAGCTGGCTGGAAATATGGGATCGCAGAGCGACGTCCGCCTGCGTCCAGGCTCGCTCGAGTCCGCTCGACGACCGACCGGTCATCCTGATCAAAGGCCTGGGCCTCGTAAGGCGACCCTGCTGATCACGCAACGTCGCGCGCCGACGCACCGCGCTCAGGGACGGCGGCCAAGCGATCGCGAGAGAGAGAGAAAGAGAGGACACGCACGCAATGATAGATAGACGCCGAAGTAAAACGCAACGAACGCAGTAGTCGCAATAGAGTGTCGCGGAAGTAATGTAGTAAACGCAAGTGGAACAACGCAGGAGAACGACGCAACTATGTACAAGCGAAACAACGTCGCTTACGCAAGTCCCGTAGGACATACGTCCGTGACGTCAACGGTGCGCTGCACCCGAAGTATGCCAAGGACGTGCACCGAAACGACCTCCGTCATTTCGGATGGCCTGCCCTTCCGGACGTAACGGCCAATAGCTAGCCACGGTCCCGAGGACGCGTGGAAATGGAGCTCCGAGAGCTCCGGCTCGCAGGACGACCAAGTCGCTCCTGCGAGAAGGCCAAGTTCCCAACGGACACTTGGACGAAGGAGCGCGAACGCTGTAGGACTGCGACCGAGCCGCTCCAAAACCGCCAAGGCCCCCTACGGACACTTGGGCAACAAGGGAGCTCGAAGCTTCGAGGAGACGGTCGAGTCGCTCCTAAGATCACGGCAACGCCGTGAGTCCGAGATCACAACGAGATTCGAACCATTAGCCTCAACCCAGCAGGGTGTATCGGCGCCACCTTCAACTCAGCAGAGTATATAGAGCAGTGGTTCGAATCTGAAACAAAAGACCGATCGCCCTAGGAAGACTAGAAAGCGCGTCGGTAATCACCAGTACACGATGCACTAACGCGTAGCACTACTTGCTACCCAAAACTGGCCAGGCAGAAGACAAGGCAAGGCAAAGGCCAGCCACGGCGCGCCTGGTTATATATCTGGGCGGTCGAATCTTGCCCGCGGGCAGCGGAATTGCGAGCCGCGCCGTGTAGCGGCCGCGGTTGGACCTAGTGGGGGTCCCGCGCGCTCGCTCGCGAGAACCCGCGTCCCCCGCTGCTAGCGAGAACGCCCCGGGAACCAGGCCGCCCGCCCTGCAGCGTCGACTCGCTGCAGGGCCAGCGACCGACCTTCCGTATGGCATCACGTGCCGTACGGAACACTAAGAAACCCAAAAGATCGAACGGGGAGATTCATTGTTAGCGCCGCTGACTTCGCGTCGGTCGGCGATGTCCCGCGGTTTCTCGCGCGGGCACGCTACCGTACGCGCATGTCTGACGTCATCGTCGTGCACTTCTCCTCTAGTAGAACGTCGCGACTCGCTGGGTATCGGTCTACGGCCCGGATGCGGTGACTGCCGCGTCGCCGGTAAAACGGCACGCAGCAAATCACCGGAAGCCCGGCCGGCTGTCCGTCGGTACTCGCACGGTGTCAGGCCGCAGTTTATCTCTGCGTCAAGCCCGTCGCAAGCGCGCGCCACGATCACTCGGAGGCATGGAACTAAGCGCCGTCCCCGGTCCTGGCCTGCTGTTGGCCGATGGTGATCCTTCGACAGGCCTTACGGGGCGACACGTAGATGGTTCGCCATCCCGCGCTCACCCCAATACCGATTGGCGACGCTACTGCTTTGGGTACTCTTAGAACCCGTCTTGAAGGTCGGCCTTAGCGCCGACCGAGGGAGGATGGGCCACGTCGCGATGCGGCCTCGCACTCCCGGGGCGTCTCGTTCTCATCGCGAGAAGAGGCGCACCAAGAGCATACATGTTGGGACCTGAAAGATGGTGAACTATGCCTGGTCAGGACGAAGTTAGGGGAAACCCTGATGGAAGTCCGTAGCGATTCTGACGTGCAAATCGATCGTCGGAACTGGGTATAGGGGCGAAAGACTAATCGAACCGTCTAGTAGCTGGTTCCCTCCGAAGTTTCCCTCAGGATAGCTGGCACTCGGCCGTTCCACGAAACGAGCGCGAGTCTCATCAGGTAAAGCGAATGATTAGAGGCCTTGGGGCCGAAACGACCTCAATCTTTTCTCAAACTTTAAATGGGTGAGATCTCTGGCTTTCTTGAACCTTGGAACCGTGAGAATTACGGATCAGAATGCCAAGTGGGCCATTTTTGGTAAGCAGAACTGGTGCTGTGTGATGAACCAAACGCAGAGTTAAGGCGCCTAACTCGACACTCATGGGACACCATGAAAGGCGTTCGTTGCTAAAGACAGCAGGACGGTGGCCATGGAAGTCGGAATCCGCTAAGCAGTATGTAACAACTTACCTGCCAAAGCAACTAGCCCTGAAAATGGATGGCGCTGAAGCGTCGAGCCTATACTCTGCCGTCAGCGGCAAGTGGGGCGGGGGCTCTAAACAGCCCCCGTCACGAAGCCCTGGCGAGTAGGAGGGTCGCGGCGGTGTGCACAAAAGGGTCTGAGCGCGAGCCTGCCTGGAGCCGCCGCTGGTGCAGATCTTGGTGGTAGTAACAAATACTCCAGCGAGGTCCTGGAGGACTGACGTGGAGACGGGTTTCGTGTAAATAGCCGTTGCACATGAGTCAGTCGATCCTAAGCCCTAGGGGAAACCTTATGTCAATGACGGCGTAATGCTCAGTACTCTCTCGAACGTTTCATACTGAACATGGTACACGTCCGTCGGGCGAAAGGGAATCCGGTTCCTATTCCGGAACCCTGCAGCGGAACCGCATACCATTCGGGCCCTCGTAAGAGTGTTCGTCGGGTAAACCCAAAATGACCTGGAGACGCTGTCGAGAGATCCGTGAAGAGTTATCTTTCCTGTATAAGCGTTCGAGTTCCCTGGAAACCTCTAGCAGGGAGATAGGGTTTGGAACGCGAAGAGCACCGCAGTTGCGGCGGTGTCCAGATCTTCCCCTCGGACTTTGAAAATCCAGGAGAGGGCCATGTGGATGTGTCGCGCCAGTTCGTACCTATATCCGCAGCAGGTCTTCAAGGTGAAGAGCCTCTAGTCGATAGACTAATGTAGGTAAGGGAAGTCGGCAAATTAGATCCGTAACTTCGGAATAAGGTTTGGCTCTGAGGAGCGGGGCGTGTCGGGCTTGGTCGGGAAGCAGGTCTAGCTGACGTGCTGGGCCTGGGCGAGATGCACGTCCAGGGATCTGAGCTCGGTCCCGTGCCTTGGCCTCCCGCGGATCTTCCTTGCTACGAGGCTTCCGTGGCGGCGTGAGCCGTCGTGGTCATCCTCTTCGGCCGCCATTCAACGCTCAGCTCAGGACTGGCACAGACTAGGGGAGTCCGACTGTATAATTAAAACAAAGCATTGCGATGGCCCTCGTGGATGTTGACGCAATGTGATTTCTGCCCAGTGCTCTGAATGTCAACGTGAAGAAATTTAAGCAAGCGCGGGTAAACGGCGGGAGTAACTATGATTCTCTTAAGGCCGCTTCTGCGGCCACGTGTCAACCCCACCTCCTCCGTGGTGAGAGTCGATAACGTCGTAGAGGGATATCCCCTGCGGCGGCTAACGGGGCTCTGGTTTGGTGGGGCGCTTGCGCGCCGCCCGGGGTCGTCGGGTTGCCAGCCCGGCGGCCTTATACTGGTGGGCCCGATAACGACTAGTAGCATGTCGAAAGACAGTAGCCGGCAGCAGCCTCGGACTGCCGGCCCCACCACAACTGCCTGTACTGCTGACCCCGTGCCGGGGACCAGCCGCTCTTTTTCTCTCCCGTATGGTCGTCCTGTCGTTGTCGTTCCATCCGTCCTGTCACCTCCAGCGCCGCGCTTTGAGTGCCCTGAGTGCTGCCGTCACTTCGTCACTAAGATTGGCCTTGGCATTCATAGGTGGAGAACGCACTTCGCCGAGGCCAATGAGGAAGTAAACGTCGAGTGAGTAAAAGCGCAGTGGAACGATGAAGAGTTGCGCCTGATGGCTTGGGAGGAGGCTCTCACTACCAGGCGTGGTGTTCGCTTTATAAACCAGCACTTGCTTAGTGTTGTCCCGGGGAGGACTCTGGACGCCATCAAGGGTATGCGTCGGTTCGACAAATATCGTCGGCTCGTCGCGGTGGCGCTGGAGTCCCTCTCTGTCGAGTCGTCGGGTAGCGGTAGCTACCGATTGGCGACTTCGACTGAAGATGCCGAGCGGTATTCTCGCTCTGCTGTGTCAGGTGAGAGCTGGTCATCACCCACCCCAGCTTCCCGGCGATCTATATACAAAGACCATCGAACAGCAATCCAGCAGCTGTTGCCTGTGGTGGAGGCCATCCGGGGCTGGGATGCTCCTGGCCTTGCTGCCATCGCACGTAGGTATCTCGATGGTCCTCCTCCGAGTGAGGATTATATCAGGAGATGGATTGTCGGGGTGTTTCCACTTGTCCCTCGACGGACCCATCTACCGCCACGCGTCGTGAATCCCAGCCGCGGATTAAAACGCAGAATGGAGTATGCCCGGGTGCAGCGCATGTTCCGGTCTAGTATGTCCAGGTGCCTTAGAGGCATATTGCATGGGGATACTGAGGACGGTGGTGCCGTCCCCAATGTGGAGGAAATGTTGTGGCATTGGGGGCCGTTTTTCTCTCGACCGTTGCAGCCGGCTTCTGCTCAGATGGCTGATCCTTTTGAAAGTGTTTGGCGTGCGCTTGAAAACATCTGGGAGCCTATTTCGTGCGATGAAGTGGCTCGTGTCACCCTGCCGCTTAGTTCTGCGGCTGGTATGGACGCGATAACAGTGCGGCAGTGGAGGGCAGTTCCAGCATCCATCAAGGCTCTCTTCTTCAACATAGTCATGGTGACGGGCGGCTTTTCATCGGCTATGCTGGTGAGTCGCACTGTCTTTATTCCGAAGAAGTGTGACTCCCTGACGCCGGCCGACTTTAGGCCCATTAGTGTGATGTTCGTTGTGGTGTGATATTTGATAAAATCTTCGTTCAGAGGCTTGGCGGTTCCAGGTTTATAGACTTGAGGCAGAGGTGCTTCGATGACGGATGCAGTGAAAACGTTGCCGTTCTTGTACCCCTCATCCTCGAATCGCGGAGCAAACATCGGCAGCTCCATGTTGCTTCTCTGGACGTCGCCAAGGCTTTTGACAGCGCCAGCCACGACGCTATACTCTCCGCCTTGAGAAGGCGAGGACTACTGATGGGCCTTGTTGATTATGTTGGCCGTCTATACAGCCGTAGTCACACTGTGTTTGAGATGCGCGGAGAGAGGTCGGGGTCCGTTGAGCTTGGTAGAGGCGTCAGGCAGGGGGATCCGCTGTCTCCGTTCCTCTTCTGTCTAATGATGGATGAGGTTTTGGGGGCGATGCCCCCAGATGTCGGGTTCGAGATAGGAGGAACCTTGATCAATTCGTTGGCTTTCGCTGATGATATCATCCTCGTCTCTGCCACCCAGTGGGGCATGCAAACTGCTCTGGACTTGATAGAGGGAGAGACAAGGAACCAGGGGTTGCATTTCAACGCGGGGAAGTGTTCCGTGCTGTCGATAGTTCCGGCGGGTCGTCAGAAGAAAACTAAGATCTTGTCGACCCCATGTTCAAACTGCAGGATGGCACTTACATCCCCCAGCTGTCTTCGACCGCCGTTTGGCAACATTTGGGGATCGACTTTACTCCTATGGGGCCGCGTGGAATTTGCGCAGATCTAGCCGACCTGTTGGAGAGGCTGATGCGGGAACCTTTCAAACTCCAGCAGCGCCTTAAGGCCCTGCGCTGTTTTCTGATCCCGCGCTTCTACCACGGTCTTGTACTGGGGCGAGCCAATTTAGGTAGTCTGCAGGCCCCCGACATACAAGTCCGCGCTGCCGTGCGAAGGTGGATGCGACTTCCTGACGTGGCAGTTGGCTTCTTTTACGCATCCGTACGTGATGGTGACTGGGCATTCCCTCCTTTGCCACTGCTATTCCGGGGCTGACGTTCGACCGCCTTAGACGGTTGAGTCAGTCTTCGTCCTCCGCGGTTAGGACTGTTGCCGAGTCCTCCTGGGTTCTTCGTAAACTCGGATGGGCGAGGCGAGCGCTCGATCTGGAAGATGAGACGCCAGCGACAACGGTGCATTTACGGAGAGAGCGGTGGAGTCAACAGCTTTACAACTCCGTTGATGGGAGAGAGCTTAGAGAGTGCTCCAGGTGGACATTGTGTTCCTGGAGCCGAACCTCCTCGATGTCGGATCGGTAGCAATACCGGGGCATGATTTTGTTCAGTACGCCCACGTGTGGATTAACAGCCTGCCGACGTTAATTCGAACTACGCGTGGGATGAGGCGGGCTGAACGCCCCTCGCTCTGCCGTGCTGGCTACAATATTATCGAGACGGCCGCGCATACCATCCAGCAGTGCCATCGTACGCACGGTGGTCGTGTCAAGCAGCACAACACGGTCGCGAACATTGTCGCCGCGGGGCTGCGTGACGCTGGCTGGTCAATGGAGCAGAACCGGTGTTCGAGACCGATAAGGACAGAAGGAAGCCCGACTTAGTGTTTCGACGTAGTGGCGAGGTACACGTGGTGGACGTGCAAATTGTTAGCGGAGCTTCTTCTTTGGACGATCCTCATGAGTGGAAGCGAGGTTATTATGACAATAACAACAGCCTGAAACAGACACTCGTGATGAGATATGCGACGACCGGGGTGCAGTTTTCATTCTGCACGCTCTCGTGGCGTGGTGTATGGTCGTCCCGCTCCGCTGACACACTCCTTCACATGGGGTTGACCAAAGAGTTCCTGAGGGGAATCACAACACGAGTTCTCCAAGGGAGCCACAACTGGACTGAGTGGAATCGGATGACGGCGATGGTGTTTGCAGGAGCTCCTGAGCCGCGGCGGGGAATTGGTTAGGGGGAGGAGGTCTGGGGCAATTTGTATGGGTACCCGTTCCCAATTCGTATATGTGTGTCGGTTGCGTCCCTTCGGGTATTGCCCGTCGATATCGGACCCCCCTTAATGTTTCTTATTGTTGACGACAAGTTAAAAAAAAATTTGGTCACGCGATAGATTATTGTGAGACCATTATGGTCGTCTGCGCACTTTTTGGCCAACGAGCACAGTTTTGGCAGGGATTGACTGAGGGCCTCATTCCCTCGACCTTCCCTGAGCCAGCATTCTAGGTTCGCCTATATCGCAAGCAGTCCCACTGGGCGCAGCAGGAACGGAATGGTATGATTCTCGCCTTGATGGGTTCTGCATCGTCGGGTAAAACCTTACCCTTGCGACGAAGGTTTGTTAGGCACTGGCTGGCTTTACGAAGACCAGGCGTCTAGGCTGTGCAAGTTGTTAGGATACGAGGATCCGAGTGGTCTGAAAACCACGCCAGTTCGAGTATCCATCGTCGGGGCTGACTTGCTGAGAGCTCTGGTTACTCAGGTCAGTGATGCGCAACACAGTCAACTATTTGGCATTGAGCCTCTCCTGACCAAGTTATAGTCCATACCTCCTCGTGATCCCGCTGGTAACGCTGTCACTTCTTGGAGAACAACGGCCGAATTAGAGTATAGCGACCTAGGGCTTTGGGGGCTGCCAACCTCCTCTGCCTTTATTTAGACTGACCCGGTTAATAGAAAGAAAGCCTCGGATGAAAATAATAACCCCGGGCCCTCTCTGGCCGTCGGGGACCAGTCTTGCGGAGCCGAGTTGTGACTGCCGAAGTGGAAGCTGGGCCTTCCAGGGGTCATAGCTGCGAATATCCAGGTTGCATGCGTAATTTTACAGCAGTCACAGTCCGGGCGCTTCGCTATCGTCGCGGACACCCCGACTGGTACGATAGGCGACAAAACGTTGTTGGAGCTCGAGCGCAACGGAGTGATGAGGAGACAAAGATGCTCGCGAGGAAGGAGGTGGAGCTTGTCAGGCGGGGCGTTAAATTTACAAATCAAGAGCTAGTCCTTGCCTTCCCAGAAAGAACTTTGGATGGTATTAAGGGAAAAAGGAAACAAGCTACGTATAAACAAGTTGTCCATACCATTCCTGAGGAGACAGACCGAGATGAACCCCAATATGAGGATGACATTCCGAATATCTTGAACGTGCATAAATATGATGAAGTATTAAGTAAATACATCCAAAACCTGCCACCATTAAATATTGAAGAATTCAATCCACGTCTTCTAACGCGCATTTGTAATTCCACCTCCTATAAGGACCGAGCTGCTGTCTTTGAGGAACTTTCCTTGTATCTGAGAGAGGTTTTCCCTAATAAGAAGCGCGAAATACGAAACCCTAAGCGCACTGAGGTAAGAAACGTAAGCAAAAAGCAAGCGCGGCGAGCTGAGTACGCGTGCACTTAAGATCTCTGGCGGAAAAACAGAAGCAAGTGCTTAAGGATGATCCTCGAAGATTTCTCAGATGCGAGGCCCCCTCCGAAGGAGAGCATGATCCCCTTCTGGGAAACTATCATGTCATCCGACGTAGACACCATACCCGGAATTATAGAAACAAAGCCGGTTGTGGAAGACCTATGGAGACCTGTCACTTCGGATGAAATTAAAAAGTCGTTTCCAGCAAATACAATCTCTGCTGGTCCTGATGGACTCTCTGCTCGTATGATAAGGAGGGTACCCTCGGAGGTACTGTGCAGAATATTTAATCTGATAATGTGGTGTCAGAAAGCACTCAGCCATCTATTAGAGTCAATCACCACACTGATACCAAAGAAGTCTGCTGCAAGTACCCCAGGCGACTTTAGACCAATTACAGTATCTTCGGTATTAATAAGGGCGCTGCACAAGATTCTGGCAACGCGATTGTTTGGAATGCTAAGTTTTGATCAACGACAGAGGACGTTCAGGCCTACAGATGGAGGTTTCGACAACATTTTCCTGCTCGATTTGGTCCTTCGGCACCATCGCGAGAAGTATAAATCTCTTTTCGTAACATCTCTTGATCTAGCTAAAGCATTTGATTCAGTAACTCACGCTACAATACGAGATGCTCTTACTATAATGGGAACTCCACCTCCTATAGTATTGGGTGAGTGCAAAAGTTCGTGCGGAGTTTGTGAGTAAAAGTCACACAGTGATTAGGCAAACAAAAATCTTTATTCAATCAATGATATATTCTCCATCGTTTTCTATAATCTTTTCCCAACGTTCTGGCAGCATACGGATTCCTTGATCATAAAAACTGCGCGGTTTAGATTCGAAGAACGAAGAGACGCCGTTTTTTAAGGCCTCCAAAGGGTCAAAGTTTTTTCCATTTAAATAATTTTGCAATGACCGGAACAAGTGATAGTCAGATGGTGCGATATCAGGAGAATACGGTGGATGCGTTAAGACATCCCATTTCAGGCTCTTCAGTTTGCGCAGCGTCTTTTTCGAAACGTGTGGTCTGGCGTTGTCGTGATGAAAGACGACTCCCTTGCGATTTGACAAAATCGGACGTTTCTCTTTTATTTCTCGATTCAGATTGGTTAATTGGCGACAGTACTTGTCCGAATCAATCGTTTCGCCAGCGGGGAGAAGCTCCAAATAGATTATGCCCTTGCAATCCCACCAAACAGAGAGCATCACCTTCATCGGGTGCAAACTGGCCTTTGGCATTGCGTCACCATGCTTACCTGATTGTTTCCATGTCCGTTTGCGCTGAACATTGTTGTAGAGGACCCATTTCTCATCGCCCGTCACTAGTCGATCCAAAAACGACTCGTTATTGAGCCGCCCGAGTAAAGAAACGGCTGCAGAAATTCGCTTGATTTTGTTCTTCTCGGTCAGCAAATGGGGCACCCATATATCGAGCTTCAAATCGAATCCCATCTTTTTTAAACGCCGAAAAGCGGTTGATCGGTCAACGTTTAGTGCTGTAGCAACTTCTTCTATTGAAATTCGCGGATTATTGAGCACTAAAGTACGCAAAACATCGTCATCAATGTCAGAAGGTCGACCAGAGCGTGGCTCGTCTTCAAGGTTAAATTCTCCGCGCCGAAATTTAGCAAACCATTTTTCCACAGTTCGTTTAGCTGGTGCCTCATCCTGATAAACATCCTGAATGTTTTTTACGACTGCGGCAACGTTTATTCCCTTCCGAAACTCGTAAAGCATCTACGGCATAACATGCCGTAAATGCACCTTATCGATACTCATTTTTAAAGTGATATTTCTCGAAGCAGTTTGTATGAAAACAAATGATTTTTTTTTTAATAACAGCTGAAGACGTCACCTTTTCAATGTTATATAATATGTAGATGGAAGTATTAATGACAACACTTTACGACGCTTATAACTCCATCTATTGAAACTCCGCACGAACTTTTGCACTCACCCAATAGATGCTTCTTGATTCGGAGTTGGGATTGCTTTACTGAATTTTGTTAGATTGTCTTGGAAAGTTAGTAAATATTTATGTCCATTATTAATTACCGTTAAAGGTCCTACAATGTCTAGA
Organism: Harpegnathos saltator; assembly: GCF_003227715.2. NCBI lineage: Eukaryota > Metazoa > Arthropoda > Insecta > Hymenoptera > Formicidae > Harpegnathos > Harpegnathos saltator. Next base: position 176,210 of record NW_020230200.1, read on the forward strand.
GCGCATTTCTCAAATGGCTTATCAGGAGTATCAGTGAGCACTAAAAGTAACTTAATGCGAGGCGCTAATTTACTCTTCTGGCAATAGATGCATTGATTAATGTAATTTTTTATATCCGTTGTGATGTTTTCCCAGTTATGATTTAGTCGAAGCCTATTCAATGTGCATTGTAAACCTTGATGTTCTCCTAAAGGGGCATCGTGGTATTCATATAATAATTGCCTTTTTTCTTCTTTACTATAGGTTCGTGCAGCACCAGGCTCTTCCTTTTCTTCGGTTTGGATAGTGTCTTCTTTACTTTCGGTACTTACTTTGAGGATAGGTGGGGCGACGTTTCTGCTTAAAGCATCAGCATTCAAATTTGCTTTACCTGGCTCATGGATGATTTCGTAATTATATTCTTCTAGTTTTAGTTTCCATCGTATTAATCTTGATCCAGGATCGGTAACATTGAATAGCCATGTCAAGGGTTTATGGTCGGTAACTATCTTAAATTTGGTCCCATATAAATAAGGTCGGAAATGTTTAACAGCCCACACGATTGCTAAAAGTTCCTTTTCGGTAGTATTATAGTTCTGCTCCGCCCGATATAGTACTCGACTGGCGTATGAGATAGGACGATCTCGCCCTATTGGTCCTTGCGACAATATCGCTTCTGTAGCATGATCGGAAGCATCGGTAGTGACAATAAATTCCTGGCTAAAATTAGGATATTTAAGGACGGGCGCTGTTGTAAGCTTTTCTTTTAAAGTGTCAAGAGCGTTTTGTTGCGCTGTGGTCCATATAAATTTTTCACCTTTTCTCACTAGTTTCGTGAGAGTTTTTGCTATATTCGAGAAGTTTTCAATGAATTTACGGTAATATTCTGCTAACCCGATGAATGATTGAACATCTTTTATTCTTATAGGAGTAGGAAAATTATGCATTCATAGGAGTAGGAAAATTATGCACGGCTTCCAATTTTGAAGGATCTGGCTTAATCCCTTCATTAATAATGATGTGCCCTAGATATATTACTTCTTTTCGGAGAAATTCGCATTTTTCGGATTGTAGTTTGAGGTGGCAATCTCTTAAGGTTTGCATTACTTCCTTGAGCTTCTGATTGTGCTCTTGTAAGCTGGCTCCGTATATAAATATATCGTCTAAATATACTAAGCACCGAAGTCCTTGAATTCCATATAAGACGCAATTCATTAGCCGCTGAAATGTAGCGGGTGCGTTTTTCAAGCCGAAGGGCATTCGAGTAAATTCATAATGCCCGTAAGGTGTGTGGAGTGTGGAGTGTGGAGAAAGCTGTCTTACCCTTGTCTTGCTCAGCCATGGGGATTTGATGATATCCCGATGCGAGGTTCAATGTCGTAAAATATTTGGAGTTGACTAGTTGATCCAATATATCCGTTATATTAGGTAGAGGAAAGGAATCTCCAATAGTAAGGTTGTTCAGTTTTCGGAAGTCTACAATCGTAGATCGCGAGTAATCACTCGCAATTTCTGTTCTGCGGTAGCACCACTTTTCTTCGGCACTAATAAGGGTGCATTCCATTGACTGTTACTTGGACGTATAATACCATTATGCATTTCTTTTATTTGTCGATTTACCTCTAGTTTGTGTTTTTCAGGTAATCGGTAAGGTCGAACGTTAACAGGTGCAGTATCAATACGTGTAGTTATTTCATGTTCCACTCGGTCCGTGCAGGTCAGAGATTCTCCTTCTAAGTGGAAAATATCGCGAAACTCTTCACAGATATATTCTATAGTCCTTTGTTCTTTGGGGTTCAGATGTATTAAACGTAGTAATTTCTTTATTCTTTCCGCGCGCGGTTGTAATATCCCACGTGACTTATGTTGCCGACTTTCAGGATTTGTAGTAACATCGGATGCTTCTATTTTTTCTATGGTTACGCACGGTGTCGGAATCTCCATTGCTTTTTCGGTTAAGTTGATGACACTGATAGGACAGGTATTTTCATGTGGTTTTACTAAGCAGTTTCCAATAAATACGCCTGGTAACGCTTCTCGAGCCTGTACTATTCCTGTGATATTATGGCTAGTGTAAGCTTGTATAATTGTTTCACTCCGTGGTGGTAAAATAATCTTATTACACGGATATAGTGTAAAAATGGCATTACGAATGTGTAACTGCCTTATATTATAATCGTAGGTGGCTCCGTATTTCTGCAATAAGTCTGCGCCTATGATGCCATCATAATTGATAGGAAAGTCGTCAGGGACTATGTGGATTGAATGTTTTATTTCTTGGTCGGATAACAATATAGTAGCTATAATTACGCCTAAAGTATCCGTTTTATGCCCGGTTACTCCCGAAACAGTGATTTTCTTATCGTGAATTAAGGTTTCCCCTTTTAAATTTCATAATTTAAGTAACGTAATAGCAGATCCGGTATCCACTAATAAATCTGTCAAGGATCGTTTAGTTTCCTTTATTGGTATAGTAACTAAATTTAAACCGGTACAGATTTTCGTGGTCCCATCGGTATAGGACACTCGGTACTCATCCGATGGGCGAGGAGGTTTAGCCCTTTGCGGTCGGAAGGCGACTCTCAGTCGCCACGGCGTTTCGCGCGACAGGTCGGATGGCGAGTGAAAGGCGCCAATCGGTGTTTATATTAGATTACGTTAGCTCCAAACGATAGGAACGCAGCATTGGTTCTTGGAAAGGTTCCTTAGCTGTTTATACTCTTTTGTATGAAGTATCAAATGACACATCTTAACGGAGATAAGATAAAATTGGTAAAAGGTTCTTCTAAGACTGTGGCTTTGAAAATGTCTCCGAAGTCAGTTGAGACTCGACGATCGTGGCAGAAGCATCAGGAAAATTTGTATAAAGTGATTTCGACCCCGACAAAAATGGATATTAGGAGCGAAATCAGTTCTAGCGAAGATGAATTTTGTTTCGAAATACTCCGGGACGAAATCGATGGCATTGATCGAGAGGCTAATGATGAAGAACATGAAAGCAGTGATGAAGATGATGATGTGATCATGGGTGTAAGGAGACGAAAAATAAGGGTAATAGACAGCGAATCTGAAGATGACAGTGATGCCTTACACACCTTTGATCAATCGGAATGGACACCTTGTGACGAGTCTACAGAAATACCACCCAGGATAAATTTCATTCCTAGCGAAAGACCTGCAGGGCCACAGGTACCCTCGAGTGTTGTAGAGCCTCTTGATTTTTTCAAGTTATTTTTTACCGACGAGCTAGTGGACCAGGTAGTAGCAGACACAAACCGCTATGCTGCAAGAAAGTTAGAGGAAACAGCGTTATCCTCGCGATCAATTTGGCACACGTGGTATAATGTCAGAATTTTTGGCATTTATCGCAGTTATAGTGAATATGGGGACAATAACAGCGGCCAATCTAAAGGAATATTGGGCAAAAGACTCTACAAGTCATATTCTATTTTTCCCGAATACATTCTCGAGAGAGCGGTTTACCCAAATTTTTTGGATGCTACATACAGAGATAGTTTCAGCGTCAGGTAGCAACACCAGAACACGTTTGCAACTGATAACTGGCTACCTTGACTACATAAACTCCAGACTTTTGAACCATTTCACACCGGACAAAGAAATTTGTGTTGATGAATCTGTCGTCAAATTCAAAGGACGGGTTTCATTTATTACGTACAACCCAAAAAAGCCGATTAAATGGGGCATCCGAATATATACATTGGCAGATTCCGGTACAGGATATGTTTGCGGAATTCTACCCTACTATGGCAGCCTTACAACATAAACATTGATCAGATCGGACCTACCAGTATCAACAAGAATTCCGTTGCATTTATATGCAATGCTGTTGAATAGAGTTCCTGGTGCGCAGGGACATCACATGTTTACCGACCGGTATTACACCAGCTACATCTTGGCGATCGAATTACGGAAATTGAAGTGTCATTTGACTGGGACAATCATGCCCAATAGAAAACAGATAGTTACCAGATGCAATTAGAAAAAAACAACTTCCAAAAGAAAAATCGATGGTAGCTTACCGCAAACTTGATAATTTTGTTGTAGCGTGTAAAGATAAGCGAATTGTTACGTTATTCACAAATTTTCATAATGCGGCGATGAGTAACGTAGAACGAACACTCCGCCATGGTGTTCAAACTGTTGTTAGAAAGCCCGATGTTGTCGTAAATTATATAAAATTCATGGGCGGCGTTGACTTGGCGGATCAGTATGCCTCGACCTACTGCTTTATGCGTAAATCATTGAAGTGGTGGCGTAAATTATTTTTTTGGGGATTAGAAATTTCATTAATCAATTCCTATATTCTCTACAAATTAGTCAAAAAGCAGAGAAACGAGCGGCCACTTAACCACTTACAATTCCGGAAAATCTTAGTGAAGCAATTGAAAGGTGATTTTCGACAGGAGCGACGACCTTCAACATCGACCTCCAACTCGGATGAGATTCGGCTCAATGGAAAACTTCACGTAATGCTTTGTGGTACAAAAAGTGATTGTAAAGTTTGTTCCATTCGAAACAAACCAAGTGGAAGACACGAGACCACTTACTACTGTGATACATATCCAGGAAAACCAAGAATGCATCTTGGTCAATGTTTTTCAAATTACCATACCAAAGAAAAATACAGAAATTAAGTTTGGGAAATTACATTGTTAAGGTGTAAATATACAGGGTGGACCATTTTAACATTTAATGGAGAATAACTCGACCGGTGAGCGAAATAATGAAAAAAGTTTTATACAAAAGTTGTTGGACAAGGAGGGGGACGTATGACCATATCCTTGAATTTGACCTTGACTTTGACCTTAGGGATTATTTGAAGGTCAAATAACATTTTTTAAATAGAATTGCCTATTTTAGACCCCGGATTTGGAAAGAGCGGGAAATTTTAGAATAGGATATGGTATGATCGATAAGATCAAATGTCATGTTTTGAGGTCATTTCAAAGTCAAAAGGAACTTGTACGTGTATTCATGCGAAAATCGTATCTGTATACGGGGATTTCTAAATTATCTTCTACACTTAGCATTACCCAGAGACAACGACGTGGACGTGGTAGAATTCTGCCTCTTTCGGGGTGCTTGTTTAGAGTGAGTCCCCTTGCTTCTCACCATGCATACTTTGCTATTGTTAATCTAGCTATTCAAAAGGTTTTCGAAAGTTGCACCGTTAGCATTTATGCAATAATTGAGCCTTCTTTGGAAATGGGCCACTGTGCTGAGCAAGACATTTCGTGGAATCGCTTCACAAGCTCGTCTTATGCGATTTTCCATATCTTCTCTTGTTGTTGGTTCTTCTTTGAAAACAACTTCTTTCAAATAGCCCCAGAGATAAAAATCGAGTGACGTCAAATCAGGAGAACGAAGAGGCCATGCAATCGGACCCTCTCGACCAATCCATCGGTTCGGGTACCTTTCATCTAAAAACCTCCTGACTATACGTGCAAAGTGCGGTGGTGCACCATCCTGTTGGAAGAACATCCTTCGCCTGGTTTCCAAGTCTACGTTCTCCAACAAATGAGGCAATTGGTCTGTGAGCAAATCGAGGTACGTATTTGCATTCACAGTACGTTCGAAAAAGAATGGACCGACCAAGTATCCATTAACAATCCCGCACCAGACATTGAGGCTCCAGCGGTGTTGATTGTCAATCGCTCTATGCCAGTGCGGATTGGTATCGGACCAATAATGGCAATTATGACGGTTCAACTCCCCTGTGTTCTTGAACGTCGCTTCATCGGAAAACATCACAAATCTAAAAAAATTAGGGTCCCGATCGATCTGCTGTAAGGCCCACCGGCAGAACTCGAGGCGTCGATCAAAATCAGCAGGTAATAATGTTTGGGTCAAAGTGATATGATAAGCATGGTACTTCCGAGCCTTCAAAATCCGCAAGATTGTGGACTTCGGTATTCCTGTGGATACCTCCAGTCTACGGCTCGAAATATGAGGATCGAGATAGACCGATGCCAAAATAGCACTCGTACGTCATTCTCGTCATATTCGTGATGACGACGTTGACGTGTCATTTGCCCAGTACATTCAAAGACACCTAGACATTCCCCTAAAATATAAATCATATCAACGATCTCATTGAGTGTATAATCTCCCATTTTAATCACACCAGATCTCTGCTTATTAATATTAAGAGACAAGCTGTATGATAATAATTGAGTTTTATCTCAATGAACAATATTTATTATACTAGCTTTATAATAATTATTGTTATAATTATTATTATCAATATTGTTTTTGGGCGGATAATGATAATAATAACAATGATAACACTATTTTGTATTCTCAGCGAATAATTCCTTACGAGTGAAAAATGTGAGCATTACTCGGAAGCGACGTGGACATATTGTCTCTCTCTGCGTGCTCCTACCGGCCACATGTGAATGCCGCAGCACTTTACGCTCAGCGCTTTCCGAGGAGACGACATCCGTGTAACGTGACGATCAGAAATTTGACCACGAGGGCACGTACTGGGCAAATGACACGTCAACGTCGTCATCACGAATATGACGAGAATGACGTTCGAGTGCTGACTATTTTGGCATCGGTCTATCTCGATCCTCATATTTCGAGCCGTAGACTGGAGGTATCCACAGGAATACCGAAGTCCACAATCTTGCGGATTTTGAAGGCTCGGAAGTACCATGCTTATCATATCACTTTGACCCAAACATTATTACCTGCTGATTTTGATCGACGCCTCGAGTTCTGCCGGTGGGCCTTACAGCAGATCGATCGGGACCCTAATTTTTTTAGATTTGTGATGTTTTCCGATGAAGCGACGTTCAAGAACACAGGGGAGTTGAACCGTCATAATTGCCATTATTGGTCCGATACCAATCCGCACTGGCATAGAGCGATTGACAATCAACACCGCTGGAGCCTCAATGTCTGGTGCGGGATTGTTAATGGATACTTGGTCGGTCCATTCTTTTTCGAACGTACTGTGAATGCAAATACGTACCTCGATTTGCTCACAGACCAATTGCCTCATTTGTTGGAGAACGTAGACTTGGAAACCAGGCGAAGGATGTTCTTCCAACAGGATGGTGCACCACCGCACTTTGCACGTATAGTCAGGAGGTTTTTAGATGAAAGGTACCCGAACCGATGGATTGGTCGAGAGGGTCCGATTGCATGACCTCTTCGTTCTCCTGATTTGACGTCACTCGATTTTTATCTCTGGGGCTATTTGAAAGAAGTTGTTTTCAAAGAAGAACCAACAACAAGAGAAGATATGGAAAATCGCATAAGACGAGCTTGTGAAGCGATTCCACGAAATGTCTTGCTCAGCACAGTGGCCCATTTCCAAAGAAGGCTCAATTATTGCATAAATGCTAACGGTGCAACTTTCGAAAACCTTTTGAATAGCTAGATTAACAATAGCAAAGTATGCATAGTGAGAGGCAAGGGGACTCACTCTAAACAAGCACCCCGAAAGAGGCAGAATTCTACCACGTCCACGTCGTTGTCTCTGGGTAATGCTAAGTGTAGAAGATAATTTAGAAATCCCCGTATACAGATACGATTTTCGCATGAATACACGTACAAGTTCCTTTTGACTTTGAAATGACCTCAAAACATGACATTTGATCTTATCGATCATACCATATCCTATTCTAAAATTTCCCGCTCTTTCCAAATCCGGGGTCTAAAATAGGCAATTCCATTTAAAAAATATTATTTGACCTTCAAATAACCCCTAAGGTCAAAGTCAAGGTCAAATTCAAGGATATGGTCATACGTCCCCCTCCTTGTCCAACAACTTTTGTATGAAACTTTTTTCATTATTTCGCTCACCGGTCGAGTTATTCTCCATTAAAGGTTAAAATGGTCCACCCTGTATATAAACTCTTAAAATATAACGTTTTTATAAGATAATTTATGTATAAGATCATTTTATTTGTACCTGTAAGGCGCGACACCTTCGCGAAAATCGCTCCGACCTGGCACCTCGCTCGGCCGAAAAAGCCGCCGACCGCAAAGGGTTAGTCATGGATATTTCTAATAAGTCTTCTTTGTTGTTATTATTATTTCTTGTATTACTTGGTTTCCACGCTCGTGGTGCGATATTAGCAGCTATATGTGTTTTATAAGTGCGTTCATTATTTTAGAACCAACATTCCTCGTCGTTATGTCCCGACTTTCTGCAACGTTTGCAGTATTTTTACGTTATATTTATGCGAGGTGTGCTGCTCAGCTTAGGTAAGGAATATCGAATCGGATTTCTGCTTACCCTGTAATCACGCTCATAATGACCGAGTTTGCCACATTTCGAACAATATGGAGTTCGGTCGCTGCGTATGTCTTGATTCGGCTTATGTTTTATGAATGGTCAACTCGATCCTATTAATCGTTCTTCCGAACTGGCTCCGGCTATGGCTTCGTGCAACGTACGATAGTTTTATGAGCGAACGAGTAACTTAATGTCGTTATTCAGACCAATCTGATAGTTCTGTAACGCCTGTTTTTGTATAGTTTCTAAGATGACACGTTTTTGTTCCGTAATGTGTCTTTGTCCATTTATCATGGATTCGTAAAGCTACATTGCAAGTTTGTCGGTACGTAATCCGTACCCTTGCGCACTTTCGCCTACTCGTTGCTTCAAGGAATTAAATTCAATTTGTAAATGTGTCGTACTTTTCCTGGTAGAATAACATGTCTCTAATTCTTGTTTCAATTGCTCGAAATTTTGAATATCCCTAATGTCGAAATCTATAATATTGCTTCGAGTAACATAGGTTCTTCCTCGGGATTAATATTATTCATAACATAAGAACTTGCATTTAGAAATTCTTGTAGTTGACTCTGCGAAGTACCGTCAAATTCGGGTATTATATTTCGTGCTTCCTTTAGTTGCATATAATTAGAAGTACGCGAGTGGCGGTTTCGTACATCGTTGGTTGTTCGTCCGTACGTCACGTTCATAGGACCGTAACTTATCCGGTGATTATAGTGACTTTCCGCGAGTGCATGAATTTGTTCATTCATGTGACACATTTGTTGCCGCATCTGAGTTATAATATCCAAAAGTATTTGTTCACGTTGGATGTCGTAATCTCTATCCACGGTTGCTGCAGGAATTTGCTCATCTGCATTGTTTACTTGCGACCGGAGTTGGTTTATTTCATCATTAATAGCTGACTCAGTTACATTAGTCGGAGGAGATGCCATACTGTATGGTTCCGAGATATTAGGAGGATAAGCTACTAAAGCTTGACTATCTTCCGCGGATGCGCGCCTGTCTATCCGCGTATCTAGCCGGACAGGGAATAAGCTATCATCTAATTCGTTAAAGGGAAATTCGCGCTGCGTTACCACATGCTCGTGAGATTCGGAAGAATCGCCATGATCGTACCATGATTCTAAAGTTCTACGAACATTATCAGCGATGTCGCGGGTCGCGACCCCGATTACACGCAACGAATTCAAGCGAGTATTTAATGAGCGATCGCTGAAAGACCGGAACGGTGCTAGTCTAGTATTTGGTAGCCGTCCCTCAGACATTCAAATTCGCAATAGGAGTCCTTAGCTGACTTACAATATTGCTGTTATATACAGGGTGCACGATTTATCAGAAGACATTGAAATATCTCGAGAACTATGCATTGGATAAAAAAAGTGGTTAATGAAAGTTGTTATTCTCGAAGGGGGACATCCAATGATACCAAACTCGACCTCCCATCCCACCCCCTGGGGGTGGGGGTTGGGGGCAACTTTGAAATCTTAAATGGAAACCCCCATTTTTTATTGCAGATACGGATTCTACGCCACAAAATACGTAAATTTTGTCCGAAACTTTTTTTTTTATTCGTGATAGATGGCGCTGTAATCGCAAAAAATTATATTTTCCGCAATTCTCCAGAAATGATCATTGGATTGAGAAATAAAAATACCTGTTCAATATTTTTAAAGAACATAATAAAAGTTATTCCCCCCCCCATCCTCTCGGGGTAGGATGGGTGATAACGTTCAAATCTCAATTGTACTGCCTTTTGTAATAAGCTGTAGGCATTGCACTGCCTTTTATAATAAGCCGTAGTTCGCCATACACCCACAGTGGCGCGTCGAGCAGTTCCCTCTTCGATTCGGGTTCCCATTTGAGATTTGAACGTTACCACCCACCCTACCCCGAGAGGATGGGGGGGGGAATAACATTTATTATGTTCTTTAAAAATATTGAACAGGTATTTTTTATTTCTCAATCCAATGATCATTTCTGGAGAATTGCGGAAAATATAATTTTTTGCGATTACAGCGCCATCTATCACGAATCACAAAAAAAAAGTTTCGGACAAAATTTACGTATTTTGTGGCGTAGAATCCGTATCTGCAATAAAAATGGGGGTTTCCATTTAAGATTTCAAAGTTGCCCCCAACCCCCACCCCCAGGGGGTGGGGTGGGAGGTCGAGTTTAGTATCGTTAGATGTCCCCCTTCGAGACTAACAACTTTCATTAACCACTTTTTTTTATCCAATGCATAGTTCTCGAGATATTTCAATGTCTTCAGATAAATCATGCACCCTGTATATGTCTGCTTGGTGCTGTCTTCCCCTAGCGGTGCGGTCCGTATCCGTCAACCCGTTGAGGTGAAGCAACTCGAGGTGTACGCTCCTTTTCAGACCTTGCTGGTTCCGTGATTGTCCCGGAAAATGCCGGTGATCTTTCGTGTACTGCCTGACGTAGTGTGGGAGCCTCGGCTGCAGCTTATCGGGCTCCTGAGGTTCCTCTTCTTTTGCCAATCCTTACGGTATTGGTATGACCTGGATGATGCCTGTATCTCTGCGATGCTGACCAATATGCAGGTTGTTGAACGATCCCACCGCTGCCACCAAATTTGTCGTGGCCTTCGCGCCTGATGCACTAAGGCCGATTAGGTTTCGGGTTCGTTCGTGGTCTTAGGGATTGGGATCCCGAGCTTCGTTGGTCCAGGCGAGATAGAAGTAGTCGGTCGTACAAAAGAAGGTAGTGTTTATTTGTTCCTCCTTACACTATGCTTACATACTAACGTGGAATGACGGACCCGGATTTTATACGTAACGAGACGCTCAGTTCTCGGTTCAATCTTCTATCTATCCTTTTTTTTCGGCTCCAGTCTTATATATCCTGGTGCCTTTGGTATAACTGACACAATAATCTGCTTTCGTGATCTCAGTCAGCAGAGTTGCAGGTTTATGTATTACACGTACTTTATGATGTCAGTACTCTAATCGAATTGTATAAGGCGTGCTTACTAACTAACTGCAGCGTAAGGTGGAATAATTAGGACGCGGTTACAACAGTCTTGCCGTCGCCTATTACTGGCCAAATATGTACCGAGATACCGCAAATTACGTTAGACGATGCGAGGTCTGTCAGCGGACCAAGGTGAACCAGCAGTCCCCTGCCGGCCTGATGGGGCGGAGGGTCGTCGAGAAACCCTGGACAGTGGTCGCTGCCGACATAATGGGCCCGTTGCCGCGCAGCCGGGCAGGTTACTCCTGTATTTTAATGATCCAGGATTAATTTTCCAAATGGATGGAGTCCGGCACTTGCATAGCGCGAACAGAAAGCTCATTCGGGCAGCTCTCGACGATCTCATGATATCGCGCTGGGGAACACCGAAGGTCTTGTTGACAGACAACGGTATCGTCAATAAGGATATCGAACAATTCGCGAAAGAGAACCAAATACATCATAGTACCGTATCGCTGTATCACCCGCAGGCTAATCCGGTCGAGCGGGTGAATCGAATTTTAAAGACGATGATCGTGGCCTTCCTCGGAATGGACCATCGCGAGTGGGATGCGCATATCACCGACTTCCGTTTCGCATATAATTCCGCGCACCACTCGTTGATCGGAACTTCTCCCGCGTTCCTCAACCTCGGGCGCGAATTAGACCCGCTGCGTTCCGTGAGGAGACGAGGGGAGGAGAATATCAAGATAGCGCCGCGGGATTCGGCCGAGTGGTCGGCCCGCATGAGTCAATTAGAGAAACTACATTCGTTGGTCGCGGAGAATTTAGAGTCTGCGTATCAGCGCCATTCTGCGCATTATAATTTGAGGAGGCATCCCGTTACGTACAAGCGGGGCGATTTAGTGTGGAAACGGCAGCATGTGCTCTCGTCCGCGGCTCAGCACACCGCAGCTAAGTTAGCGCCGAAATTTAACGGCCCCTTTAAAATTATTAAAGTACGGTCGGCGGCGGTGTGTGAGCTTGCGCGACTGGATGGGAGGCTCCTCGGGAAGGTTCACGTAAAAGAATTAAAACCTTACGTAGAACTGCTTACCTCCTAGATTACCGTACCGTACCGCGCGAGGAGGAGGACGACATGTCGGAAACGAAGCGAGCTTGGGACAACTTCCGGAATCGCTACCGAGATGTTTTCCGGTTGATAGCCCGGGAACATCCCGGATTTTGGGCCGGAGCCCGCGACGTCTGGGAGACGCACCTGCAGGAGACGACGACCAACCGGGGGGGAGCCGTCGTGCGGGAGATACCGCCCAGGAGGGATGCGTCCACCCAGATGGACCTGCCACCCCGTGTCGTACATTACGTACAGACGCAGACGGAGGGCTGATGGGATCTTTGGGAGGACCTCCTGCTGCACGCCCGGCAGCAGGCCGCGCGAGAGCTGAGGGGGAGCCGCTTGCCGGCTCGAAGAGAACCCAGCCCGCGACCCGCGGCGAAACCATCCGCTGGGACCGACGGGCCGCGACGGGAAGCGCCCGAAGCCTGGAGCTCGCGGTCTCGGGGCCGAGCCGGGGGCTGCTGGAATTGCGGCAGCCCCGGACATCGATACTCCGAGTGCCCCCAGAGTCGAGCCGGGGATTTTTGTTACCGATGCGGGGAGCGGGGTACCACACTCCGAGACTGCCCTCGTTGCCAGGAGGAGTGGCGTCGGAGCAGATAGGAAAATACGCGTTACCGTACGTGAATACCACTCTCGAGTACCTTCCCGGTCCTCAGAAATTTAAAGCTATCTCCAATATGCTCAGAATATTTATAGAATACTATGATGCAAGTTCATGGTGGATATCTTTTAGCGATATGCCTTTGATATCCGCTTTCAATGTATTCATTGCTTTGCTTGAAAGCAATGTTGGATTTATAATTAATAATGTAACTGAAATTCATTTCATGTGGCACACGTCGCAAATATAAAAGATAGAATTGAAAAATATAATGGGTATAGTCACACAAATCGATTATTACTTGACGACCATTACGAATTTACTCAATATATTGCCAATATTACATATTATTCACAAATAATACAATAATCTCAATGAGATGTTCTGGCTTTATGATATATAGGTACATAATACATATAATTCAAATGCTCCAACATATAAACCTCTAAGAAGTCTGAGTACTATCAATCCGACGAGAGCAAAAAATCTAATATGTTTAACCTAGATATTGGTAGCAGTGCACGGAAATTTCTCCTCAATAGGCTGTGCATCTATTAAGTATCACGCAAGTAATACTAACATTACATCAATATTCTATTTTCCCGCTCAATAATGTATTGCTCAATAACTATGCTTCACATAACAACATAAATTCTACATAATTGTTATGATATATTGTGAGAGGGAGACGATAAAATTGATGTCATGTTATAATTATTCTGTACTTAATGGGTTTTATAATGTTAGAACTTTTAAATTAACTTTATACCCTTATTAGTTTATAAAAGAGAGAAATTGTAGGGAAGCCTATTCTCATTTCGGTATTATATTAATTTGTAATTTATAGCAAAAAATATATTCTCTATGATAAACATTCCGATTTCTCTGGCCAAGTGGTTTACATCAGCGGTAATCAGAGGTAATTTCGGATCAAATGGCACGTCACCCGTTTACAGCAGTGACCACCCAGTCTCAATGGGCCGACCTGTGGTTAGGCAAATCACTATCGAAGCTTTATAGTCATTATATCATAGACAAGGTTAATATACAAGGTGTCAAATTTTAAAGTTTACAGTGCTATATTTCGCAAACCGATTATTTTATTGGAAAATGTTTCAAACAAAAATTGTAGGGTTTAGAGGGAGACATCTGACGGTAATTTTGGCTTGACCTTGGATTGTCGTTTGAAGATCACGTAAAAGTCAACTTTAAAATCCTAAATGGAATCCCCCATTTTTTATTGCATATTCTTATAGCCTATGTCGAGATGTTTCCAAAACATTACCTACTTTTGTCTTTTGTGTAAGCTATTCCCGTAAGATATGAAGCTTCAAAGTTGATATACCGTATTATGATGTACAAATCCGACCGAGCAACCTCCCCGTGGTGTACATCGGATAATGCAAATGCCGGCGGTATGTCAAATTTGAAGCTTCATATCTTGGGAATGGCTTATGCAAAAGACAAAAAAAGTAGTGTTTTGAAAACGTCTTGACAAGAGCTACAAGAATATGCAATAAAAAATGGGGAATTCCATTTAGGATTTTAAAGTTGATCTTTACGTGACCTTCAAACGACAATCTAAGGTTAAGCCAAAGTCACCGTCAGATGTTACTTTCTGAACCCTACAACTTTTGTTTGGAACATTCTTCAATCAAATCATCGCTTTGCGAAATACTGTAAACTTTAAAATTGAACACCCTGTATATCAGTCAGCGTTACTAGAGAGCGTGACACTTTTGAATTTGAAGGCAAATGATCGGCATCGTAACATTTTTAAATTCTTCCAATCGCTTGTCAATCATGTACAATCCTCATTAAATATGAAATTTTGCTACGTAATGTAGAAGTAACTAATAACATGAAAAATAATTTGATTTTTTGTGCATGACGGATATTCTTATCCGTCTTATCGTCAGATACCTTGTATAAAAATAATTACTAAAAAATATATAATTTATATTTTAGTCTGCAACGCTAATTTCTTAGCGCCGGCAAATTGCCGTCGGTCCACGCGTCACGGCCTTTCACGCACACCAAAACGAAACGATATGTTGGGCGCCAGGTGCGGATAGCCACACCACTCATCAACGATAACCGCGAATTCGGCGTGACCGCAACGCGGGATTCCGGCAGGACCGGTAGTCCCTCGGGATTTTAAGTCGGGAGACGGGATGGGTTCGATCGGGAATTGATCGGGATCACGCGAAGAAAGAAACGAGTGACGTTCTTATTATCGAGATCACAATTTATTCATTCGGGAATCGGTACGCTCTGATGCCCCACGGGACGATACAAATTTTCCCTCCCGCGCGTACTCGCGAGATCGAAACTACTCTTTGTTACAAAACGCAAACGTCCGACGATAGACGCAAACGGCACACCGAAACAATATAGCAGGTGAACGCTCTTACACAGTTGAGGACCTCCTGGCGGCGTGATCCTTGATGGTCGTCGGGCAGGTCGATCCAGTCGTGAGGTCAGCGGTTGTCTTTCCTCCGGTCTCACTTCACTCGGTACCGCAATGCACTGCATGGCACTGCACGACGCACCCCGCTATTTCTCAATAAAGATCGGAATCCACGAATTTCGTGAGCGGTACGAGAACGCTTTCTCTAACGAGAGCGGAACACAAAACTAATCTGTCGCTTTTGGAGGAGACAAAACGAAGTCTGCTCCTCGTGCCACGAAAACGAATCTTTTCGTTGTCAGTCGAAAAATGAATCTTAACTCTCTTCCGTAACGAACCAAAAACGAATCTACCCTTTCTTTCGGCTTCCTCGTCTTTTCGTTGTTTTGGAAGGGGTTCCTCTCTCCCCGTTCCTCGCCTATTCCGACGGTACAGCAATCCTTCCGCGGATCGTTGTTGTCGATCGGCGGAACGGATGCTTTATCTTGCTCTCGCTCTCTCTCTTTCTCTCTCTCTTTCGCTCTTCTTTTTGTTGTTGGTGGGGAAATCCATCATGGATATCTTGGGCCCTGAAGGGAGCCCTAAGGTTATGCCGGACTCTTACCGGCTAAAACCCCATCGAAGTGCCTGTCAGATAAGTCTATCAGTCGAAAGCTGATCAGAGAACGACCGGGGAACTATTCCTGTATTCCTTCCCGAACGCTCTCGACTTCTGGACCCGGAGGTCTCTCCTTCTGCTACCATGCTTCCATGGCTTGTTCACCAGTGTCATCCATCCAAACAGGGATGGTATGACTTTGAGAGGTAGGGCGGCACTCGAACCCTTTCCTCCCCCTCCGCCTCCCTTCGTATCGGAGATAGGGGGTTATGGGAAGCGGAACCTGCCCTTCATCAGGTTACTCCGCTCCCCTCCCCTGCGATTACTTACAAGGGATTTGGTTCATCGCATGTGTCCCCACTGGAGAGAGGCTAACCTTATCTCTCTAATCCCACGCAAAAGAGCCCCACAGTTTCCTACTTCCGACTTCCGCACCGAACCCCCCCGCGACCCATCTCCCCAGGAGGACAGAGTCTCCCGGCAGACAGATCCATGCCCACTGGCCGAACCGTCACCATCAGTCCACGACTGACCGGTTCAGCCCGCACGGAAGTACGTCCGCCAGGCCACTCCCGCCCCCCCAACGGAAAGGCGCCGCCCGAGGGAATCGGTACAATGCCAAAAGCAGGTTGCGCAATACCATTGCGCTCCGCTTCAGCCCCCAACGGCCAGCCGACCCCACGAAAGGCCGCCGGCCCGGGCTCCCCGACAGCTAACCCCGTACAGAGTCCGCCGTCCGGGATCCCGCTCTCTCTTTCGCTCTGTCTCGCCTGTTGATAACTTTTGTAAACATAAGGGCGCTATTATAACAATATATTCTTGAGATTGAAAAAAGCAGAAAAGTCTAGTACCACTTTTTCTTCCGACAAATAGTTAGCGAGATATTGTAAGTTAAATATTGAAAAAGTAATCAAGTTTTCCTCAAATATCTCAAAAAATATTAGACAAATATTAGACAAATGTTTTAGACAAAACTTAATCAAATTATTTAGTAGAAAAAAACAGTGTAATAAGAAATAAGGGTTCCTATTTAAAAAACGCAAGTTGACCTCCAAATAACACTTGAAAATAGAGGTCGAGGTCAAAGTCAAAGTCATCATAAGGTAGCTCACTTAAATCCTTACAACTTTTATTCAGATCATTTTCCTTGAAACTTCGATACTGAAGAGTTATTTGGGGTGGGACATTAAAATGGGACACCCTGTATAAAACATACTAGATATGTAAATTAAATCAGTGCTTTCAAATTCACTCGTTCCTAAACTATATTTTGTGTTTAAAGATTTTTTGCCGCCATAATATAGTTTGAATGGAGTTATTTATGTTTACAAAATACCTGTGCCTCATCTACATGATCAATATGATCTCAAATATCAATTGTGCTCATAGTGACTGCTGACAAAAGAGACATACCCTCTAACAATAAAATAAGTACTCCGAGCTCGACCTACGCCATAAAATTTTCTATTTCTACCTCGGAAAGGACTGCCCTCCGAGGCAAATTAACTGAAAAATAAAATCGGAGTTAATTTGACATTCACATCCGAAATGTCCAGCTGAGTTGAACTTAAAAGAATTATTATTATTATATCTAAATTACAAAGAGGTCTTGGAAAAAGAAATAACGTCTTATTTATAACCAATATCATTAATTAATATATACTATGTACATAAAGAATGGTACGAATTACAGTATAATATATAAATATGTTTTACATCTGTATAGGTATACAATATTATATAATATAATATTAGGAGTACAAATAAGTTTCCGCCGTTTTCTATCAAAAATTAGGAATTTACTGTGAAAGAACGGTACATTACGTTTTATTCAAAGTATTGTCCATCACTAGCTACTACTTTTTCCCATCTTTCTGGCAGCATTCGGATACCACGTCGGAAGAACTCTTCATCTTTTGAGGTTATCCACGAATCGACCCAATTTTTAGTATCTTCATATGATGTAAAGCGCTGCTTAGACAGGCCATGTGCCATCGACCGGAACAAGTGATAATCGGAAGGGGCAATGTTTGGTGAATACGGCGGGTGGGGTAGGACTTCCCAATTAAGCGTTTCCAAATAGGTTTTAACTGGTTTCGCAACATGTAGCCGAGCGTTGTCATTTAGGAGAATAATTTTGTCATGTCTAGAGTAGTAATGGGCGCGTTTTTCCTTGAGTGCTCGGCTCAATCTCATTAATTGTGTTCGGTAGAGAGCTCCAGTAATGGTTTCGCTCGGTTTGAGCAACTCATAATACACGACACCAAGCTGATCCCACCAAATACACAGCATGAGTTTTTTTCCATGAATATTCGGTTTGGCTATCGATGTTGAAGCATGGCCAGGTGGTCCCCATGATTTTCTCTTTTTTGGTTATCGTAGTGGATCCATTTTTCATCACCAGTGACTATACGATGCAAAAAATCCTTTCTTTTATGCCTGGCAAGCAGCATTTCACACGTGCAAAATCGGCATTCAACGTCTCTCGGCTTCAGTTCATATGGAACCCAATTTCCTTGTTTTTCAATCATTCCCAATGATTTTAAACGATGTGAAATTGCTTGTTGAGTCACTTCTAATGTAAGTGCAAGTTCTTCTTGCGTTTAGCACTAATCTTCCTCCAATAATGCTTCCAATTCCGTGTCTTCGTACACTTTTGGCCTTCCACTACGTTCTTTGTCTTCCACGTCAAACTCACCGTTTTTAAACTTTTGAAACCACTCACGACAACTTCTCTCACTTAAAGCAATCTCACCATGCTTCTACAAGCAATCGATGCGCTTCAGCTGCAGATTTCTTCAAATTAAAGAAGTAAATCAAAAGTTCCCGCAAATGACGCTTATTCGACACAAAACTTGACATTTTCGCACGAAAAAAATTATGTGATGCTGATACGGAGTCACTAATACTTTAAGGTTATGTTGTTACCAGATGTCCAAACTTACGATATTACGTTTTACATCTGACAATTTCAACATAACCTTCTGGTGGAGCCATCTTTTGTCAAACGGCGGAAACTTATTTGTATTCCTAAAAAGTTATAATTATTGTAAATATTTGAAATGTAATAAAATTTTTCTGATATAATATTTTTAACAATTTATAGCGCAATGATTTATTTAATGCGCTAAACGATATTAGTAATTAAAAGTAATATACGTATGACAATTTAGATTATTGCAATTTGCTTGAAAAAATGTATGCAGGACATTTTGCAAATGAGTGGATCATATATATACACATATAAATAAAATTATACATAGAAAAAATCGGATAAATTAGCATGTGTCGCGATAGTAGAGAGTAGCGCGCTCGAATGCTAGAGTTTGTAGTGCAGCCCATTTAGTCTAACAATAGCTGTCGACGTACTTTTTTCCTTTATATAGTTACGCGACGGCAACTGTTACTAAGCAAAGTGGTTCGCTAGAAGCTCGAACGTCCGAGCGCGCCATTCAAGTACCGCCGCGACACACGCTAATTCGTCCCATTTATTCCATGCATAACTCCGTCCATTTTAACGATTTTTGCAAAATGCTATTTGATCCTTTTCTTTATCTCAATCAGCTGTATGCCTCTATTGGCTATTTGAGTTAGCAAACATAATGCACATATATGAATTATACAGGATGTTCCATAACTTGCTACAAGAAATTCGTGGAGATATAGAACGAATTAAGACAAACATATAGCCTCATACCGTTTTGCGATATTCGCAATAATTATTGAATTATTAATTATAGAAATGTGACAAGTGAACGCACACAGATATGCATGATTGGAGAAGAATACAGTTATCCGTATTATTACGCGGTCCAGTCGATTCAGCAACTGTTGTCGGTATGTGACACGATGTTTGTCTTATCTTAACGGCGAGATGCCATTCCTAGATCTCGCTGCACGCCAGCTAAATCGATTGAATCGCATTAAGCGCGAACAACTCTTCTAATATTATCTCGGCGCACGATCACTTATTAGACTTTTATGATTAATAACTCGATAATTATCGCGAATACTGCAAAGCAGTATGAGACTTTTATATTTGTCTTAATTTGCCATATGTTCTCATGTTACGAATTTATTGTATCGACTTATGAGATATTCTCTATATAACTCATAATATTAATATTGTCTGCATATGATCACAGAAAATTGTACGAAATTTAATTTATATATATGTCAATACTGAAAAAAGGCTGGTATACAAATGTAAATTATGTAAATGATTGTTTTCGCAATTATGATTATTTTTAATTGATTTGTATACCGACATCAACTTATTATGAACAAATACTTTGTTGATAAATATTTTACAAGAAAACGTTGAACTAATCGGTTTTATTTTTGACTTTTACGAATGATAACTATATAAACCAGTACAACCAGCATAACACTTGTACCAGCAGAAAAAAATGTTAACATACAATGGTTAGCAGTATGATTCTCGTAAATTCTTACCTTGCTTTCTCAAGATTTGTTCCATTTTTCTTGTATTCGTATTTAACTACATCGTTCCAAGGACGACGACTAACAGAGCCAATTGACAAGTTATAAGTCCTAGGAACTATTATTTTATCAAACTGCAAATCCAAAATCTGCGAGTGTTTACAATAACGGTAGCCAGTTAATCTGTAGCTTTCAAGTGAGTTGGTATTTACAACCTTTATCCGACTGTTGATACTCAATTCATAGGCGTGCAAACTTATGACTCTTATTGAATTTTCAATAATGATCGTGATATCACTTATACAGTCAACTACGTTCCAATTCGGATTTATTAGCGGAAATATTAGGATATTTAAGTTATATCGAATTGGCCGAGAGTTAGAAAACAGTAAATCATTATAAGAGGAAACAACCGAGCAATGTTGCAGGTCCATGTCTAAAGATTGATCATAATCGGTAGCAATGTAGTCTGGCAGAACAGCGGTGCACATCGAAATGTAACTTAACAATAATATTAGGAATTCCATGTAAATATTTCTCAAAGGCATATATGTACCTATATGAGGAATTTATTTATTAGCAGAATATTAGTTAATGATACGTTTTTATATGAGGTCATTGTTCCATAATATTGTTACTTAATGTTGATATTAATGTAAGAAGACTAATACAACGGATATAAGGAATTCAATGTCTCTTACCTATGTGGATATATGTTCTGTATTTGATATTTCCACTTCTGGTGCTCGTTGCCTACTACCGTACGTAGCATAAATACAGCTTCTGATATAGAGGTCCGTTTATTAAACACAAAAAATATAAACACAAATCACGCAACAATGTTACGTTTTGAAAAACACCTTGACGCTAGATTGATTACATATAAAGAATTTTGCCAGGTAATAGCATATTTAGTTATTATTGATAACCTGAACTGATATTAAACAATATGGAAAATATCACATTTCATATATTACTTCGGAAATTTTACTGAATTTAACAATTTTGTAAACTGTGACAAAACATCGAAAAGATTGACAAGACAAATTTAAAAACTTTAAAGAGAATAAACTTTGTATGATATTTGTTCAGTATGATTTTAATGTATATTTACAAGAAAAAAAGACAAACATAGTTAACTTTTGAAATAATCCGTATTATTTTCAACAAACTTCTCTCATCTTTCGGGCAGCTGCCGAATTCTATTTCGGTAAAAAGATTGTGATTTCACTCAATAATATCAATAATGCTTTTTCATCCCTGATTATGATTTTGTGAAGAAAGTCATTTTGTTTGAATTATAACAACTAGGACATTATCGTATCAGAGCGTCTCACAGTTTTCGGCATTCCACTACGTTCTGCATCAATAACATCAAAATGGTCACTTCGAAACCCACTTTGAAAACATTTTATAAATTTTGTGGATCACAGCATCATCTAAACCGAAACAAATCATTTTGGCGGCTTCAGTAGCAATTTTTTTTAACCGGAGCACAAAAAATACAGTGCTTAATATACTCCTTCTGAGAAGACATGGTACAAATTACTGTTTTATGAGTTTATTTCGCGAGTACAGAAAAGTTATGGAGCGCTTGAAAGGGTAAAACTGATACTTCAAAATCCCAAAATAGTAGGAAATAATTTTAATTTATAACAGAATTATAACTGATTGAATGTAAAGATCGATTTCTTTTGTATGTCTAATACACTCATCGATCTCATTTGTATATCTAAGATATACTAGGTATGTAAATTAAATCAGTGCTTTTACATTTACTTGGTCTTAAATAATATTTTGAATTTAAAAAAATTTTTTTACCGCCATAATATAGTTTTGGAAGGACGTTATTTATATTTATAAAATGCTATGTGACTCATCTGTATTTTTGAGATCAATATGATGTCAAAAATCAATTGTGTTCAAGACGGCTGCTGACAAGATACATGCCCGCTAACAATAAAATAATTAATTGCTTTGCGCTCGACCTACATCATAATATTTCGTATTTCTACCACGGAAAGAACCTCCAAGGCAAATTAACTGAAAAATAAAACCAGAGTTAATTTGACAATTATATCCGCAATGACAAGCTGAATTAGACTTAAAGAAATTATTATTATGTTTAAATCACAAAGAGGTTTTGAAAAAAAAAATAATATCATATTTATAGCCGATATTAGTAATTAACTATAATACTTTTTTATATATAACACTTTTTTATATAAAATGTGTGGGAATCTTTGGAATAGTGTCAGTTATGTTGTATATATAGTTATTTTTAGAAGGAACACCTAACAGCGAAGTATTATGTACGAGGGCAGTCTGAAAAGTTCTCGGCCTAACAATGAAAGAAATTTTTTTGCCGTGAAATATGTTTTATTTTTTAATATAATTTCCTGAAACTTCAATACATTTATTCCAGCGCTTTTTCCAATAATTCAATACCATCATTAAAATGTGATTCCGGAAGGTTCTTTTCGCTCTGGTGTATAGTGGTGGATCCAAGTTTCATCAACAGTTATGAAACGACGTTTGAAATCTATTTTATTTTGCTTAAAACGATCCAAACACGCTTGAGAAATGCGCATTCGAATGCGTTTTTGGCCAATTATTAGCAAATGCGGCACCCATTTTGCACAAAGCTTTTTCAGCTGGTGCTACTACTCGAATGATTTGACAGATCGAATAAAATTTTACATGGGTCTATATCAGGGATGCCACTTTCCAATACAATTATAGTTTGTCAGTTTCTAATGCCATGTATGTGTCAGGTCGAGAACTTTTCAGACTGCCTATGTATATGATGTTACAATGTATGTTATTATATTTACAATTTGTCCAAATATTTTTTAATAGCTAGTTGGAATTTATCCTGTGTGATCATATGCTCTATCATAAAAAGAGTAAAACCTATAAGCAAAACAGTATAATGAAGGGTAATAAGTTTATTTGATTTAAATAGAGTAAGGATCAAGTTTCATAATTTATATGATGTTCTCTCCCAAGGATAAATGAATATTTTCTTTTTTAAATCTCCAGTTAAACACTAATCTTTATTATAATACCAACGAGAACAGAGGACAACATCAATCTCATCCGCGGCTCGTTCATAATATTCGGAAAGAGCTCTCATCCGACAGTTAGTTTCATAGTGAAAAGTTGACTGAAGGATTTGGATTGTATAGAGATCCATTAATTGTGAACCGTTAAAAATCTAGAATAAATTATTCTGATACAACTAAAATGTAGACTGGTGCACGTATTAACATTACGCAAATATATTCCATATTCCAAAAAACATAAATATGTATTGACTATATTACTGTAATATAACGAAATATATAGCATGTTACGTAATATAACCAGTTGCAAGCAAGTTACAAAAGTATAAGTTACATATTAGTAAATATATAAATTACAATACATGTTAGATGTAATATTCCACTCATACAAAATTGCAATTGCAGTTATGTAACATAAATGTAACATATTATGAAAATGTCACAGGACTGTTACATGTTACTGTGTATAACGAAACCGTAATTTATATTATACAATAGTTATTATCCAGCACAATATAACATAGTAACAAAGTTATATAACAAAGTAACAGTTACGTAACATACTATATAATTTAGCTGACATTGTAACATCGATCGAACTTTGTGTTTACTGGGTAGATTTCAGGCAAATGTTATATGACTGGAATATAAATTATATAGTTCCCAATAATTATTTTTGTACATAGTGTTTGACGATAACCCTTCCCAGTCAGAACCACAACGTACTCAAGGTTGATTCGACGTCAATAAGAGTTAAATTAACGTTGATTCAACGGTTCATCGACTATTTTAACGTCAAATCAATGTTGAATCAACATTATAGTTCTGACTAGGTTACATGCATCAAGCACACAAAATCCAATAATTTGTCATATTATTAGTTACTTTTACATTACATAGCAGTATTTTACATTTAATGAGGTTTGTACACGATTGAAAAGCGATTAAAACAATTTAAATATGTTTACGACACCAATCATTTGCCTTTAAATTCAAAAGTATCTCGCTCTCTAGTATAATGCTGACAGATAAATATCAACCTTGTCCATGATATAATGGCCGTAAAGTTTCGATAGTGATTCGTCTAACTACAGGTCCTCCCACCAAAACTAAGTAACCACTGCTATAAACGGCTGACGTGCCATTTGGTGCGAAATTATTTCGCCGATATGAACCTTGCGCCCAGGGAAATTAAAATTTTCATCATATAGAACATCCTTTTCACTATAAATTATGAATCAATATGATCAGTATGATGTAGATATTAAAGTGCACACATATAATTTAACTCCTTTATAAACCACACAAACGTATAAAATTAATTTAAAAGTTCCAACAACGAAACTCATTAAGCACAGAATAATAATATCATGACATAAATTTTATCGTTTTCTACCGCGCAATATATTATAACAATTATGTATTATATACAACATATCCAGTCAGAACCACAACGTTGATTCGATGTCGATGAAGGTTGAATTAACGTTGAATCAACGTTAATTTGGTACATCGATTCTTTCAACGTCAAATCAAACATTATGGTTTTGACTGGTATGTTGAAACGCAGTTACATTATTGAGCGGGGAAATAAAATATTGATGTGATGTTAGTATTACTCGCGCGATACTTAATAGATGCACAGCCTGATAAGAAATTTGTGTGTATTGTGACCAACAATCTAGGTTAATCAAAGTAGATTTATATCTATGCTATGATATCGTCGGTGCCATTATGGTATCTCTGGATTGACAGTGTTTAGGCTTTTTCAAAACTTCCCAACAAACGAAATATTGCACATAACATACCTGTTAATAATTGTAATTTCCTGTTCGACAATATAATCGTTATATAAGACATGCGCTATATAACAGTTATATTGTTATTACAATTAACAGGTACGTTATTTGTTACATTATATTTGCTGGGTTATATCAGCACTCGAATTGTGTGTATTATGTACTTGTATATCATAAGACCAAAACATCCCATTGAGTTTATTGTATTATTTGGAAAGAATATGTGATCCCTTTTTGGTAATACATCGGTTAAATACGTAATGGACGTCAAATACGAATTGACATCTGGTATTGTTCTCATTGCATCTCGTAGCATCTCCTTTTGCGACATGTGCCAAATAAAGTCAGTCTCAGATATTTTACTCATTGTAAGTCTGACGTTGTCTTCAAGCAGAGCAATAAATACGTTGGAAGGAGACATCATTAAAGCGTATCATTAAAATATGTCTAGCATGAACTCGAATCACAGTTTCCTGTGGATATTGTGGGCATATTCGAAAAGGTTCTAAATTTCTTGAGATATTTTACAGATATGTTGAAAATTGCCCTTAATTCGAGCTCGTCCCAACATGGAAACACTCTCCGAGCCATGTTACTTTGAATGATAATTAACCTATAGGATAATAGGAAATATTATTGTAAACATAAAATTTTTAACCATTCTATAATGTACCGCGGGAATGCCGTGAGAAGAATTTTATACATATGTGGGCATTTATACAAATATGATGCATGGAAAAAATCGAATAAATTAGTGTATGTCGCGATGGTAGTGGGTGGAAGTGAATGAAGTTGGCACCACATTTTTCGAAAATTACATTTTTGAAAGTTGTTCTAAATTATTCTAATCTTGTTCCACATTGCTCCAAAACTATATTATTTTATTTCAACTGATTCGGCAGTAAAACGAAAAAAACATATAAGCTTATACCATTTTGCGATATACGCAATAATTATTGAGTTATTAATTATAGAAATCTGACGAGTGAGCGCGCAATAGGCTCGCATAAAATTGTACGAAAGTTTATTTATACATATGTCAATACGGAAAAAGAGATTGGTATATGCAAATGTAAACTATATAAATGCTTGTTTTTGCAATTATGATTGTTTTTAATTGGCTTACATACCGACGTAGAGATTATCGATAAATATTCTGTCGATAAATATTTATCAAAAAAGTGTCAAATTAATCGTTTTAACCTTTGATTTCTTCTTATGATAACTGCATAAATCAGCATAACCAGCATAACATTTGAATCAATAGAAAGGAATGTTTACGTACAATCCCACACAGCACCAAGTCGACTATCAGTTGACTGTCAGTCGGCAGAAGAAGTCTAAAGTCGACTTTAAAGTCAGACTGGGTGCCAATTTGTAGTCGACTAACAGTCAACAAATGACTCGACTATAGTCGGCCATAAATCAACCAATAAGTCGACTTAGAAGTCGACTTTTAGGCGACTATAAGTCAACTTTCAGTCAATGTTATGGCGATTATAAGTCGACTTTTAGTCAATTTGACGTCATCTATATTACTACTAAATTTTTATTTTAGTTGTGATATTTCTCAAGACTATCAATTTAATTTTATTACACCTTAATTGCATAATATTGTTATATATAATGCAATTAAAGAATAATAAAATTAAATTGATTAAGTCTTTCGAAATATTACATTTAATTTAAATGATAATTATAAGGGATATATAATAATTAATAAAACAATTTACAAAGGACAGTATATTTATTTTTTCAATATAGCTCTCATCCTATCACCAGACCGTCGCAACCATTCTTGTATGCATATTCTACTTCGTTGATTGTTGTATTATGCATCTTTAAAATAATAGCTACAAAGATAATAACATAGTCTATATATGATATAAACATTTTATGACATGAAATTGCTCATCTATATCAAAATTAATAACAGGAAACATAGAATACTAAAGCCGGTTTAGTAACAACCGTAGTTAATGGATTCTTGCATTTAATTGGAAAATATTTTTAGATTTAAAAGATTAGATTTATACCAATTAGATAGAAAATTTGCAAACTACGATTGTTACTAAACCAGCTTTAAGTTGCCATGTAAACATACTCATAGTTCCCTAAACGATCTGAATATATTGTAGAAAAATTAATCTTTCTCCTATAATATATTCAGTATTATATACATTAGGTTTGTTCTTTGTAGCTAAACTAGCAATCGTTACATTTGAAATGAAACAGAGATATATTTGAAATTTCTCGAGTGAGAAAGAAAATTTTATAAGATGCTTATTAAAATTTTATAAAACAAACCTCATAAAAATTTACAGATTTTTCAGGTATTTCATTTTTTATTTACAAAAGACGAAACAGTTCGAGCATTCATTAACATCTTTTTAAAAAATACCACTCGAGCGGACTCTGTCACTTAAGAGCAACAGTTCTAGCACTCTCTGGTGCAACCAGGGTAGACTGAATTTTCAAAAGAAAATTTTAGAAAATCAGCTTCCTACATTTTTCCAGGTAGTAACCGTCCTGTTCTAGTAGCTCCTATCCACAGGACGTGGCAACGCTTGTCGTGCAGCGGAAGTTCGTGCGATAACCAATGAACGTGCCGCTTTTTCGTAAGAGTTAGAAAGTTATTACGAAAAGTAGCATATTGTTTGGCTATCGCACGAATTTCCGCCGTGTGGTAAGTGTTGCCGCGTCCTGTGGGCAGGAGCCATTAGTATATTTCTACGACAAAGAATAATAAAGGCAAAAAATTGCAGACAGCACAATGTCCGAAAGTGGGACATAAGACGTCTTTAAAACGTCTTTTAGACATATTAAAGACGTCTTATGTTCCGTTTTTGGACATTAGTGCTGTCTGCGAATATTGAGTAACATTTAATACCAATTATTGACTCCGAAAGTTTCGATTTTTTTAAAGATAACTTTTTTTTGTCCTGTCCACGTATATGCCTGCGCAACTTCGTAGCCAATAGTTTGCGACATTATATGTCTTACATTTTTGGCTACAGTTTCTCCGCCTATTTGTGACATTTTCTCAATCTGTAATAAATATATTTCAAATCATATGATATATATTCAAAAGGTTTCATTTCATGTACAGCAATTAAAATGCATATTTGTGTTAATAATTAGCAAATAATATACGCAACTAATATACGTACAAATTGTCGCCGAACGTTATCATCCTTCAAAAGGTTATTGAAATTTTCTACTTCTTCCACCGTATTGAGAGGAAAATTTGGTAATAAAGAGAAATCAATTTGTCGTTGTACATTATGTTGTACTTCTTTTGAATTTTCCAGAAAATGAATAATCCGGTTGAGTTTACGTTCAAGTGTCATAAATTTTGAATAATATCCTCGCCGACATTTTTCTAAACAACAAAGATAAAAGAATCAAGTGATTAACATTATTGAATTAAACTATTATAATAATTCATAATAATCTTTTGTTCTGCATTATATTTACTAGTGATGTAAATAAAATAAAATTTACCACAACAAGATGTGTGCTCTGAATCTATCGATTGCTTTTCTAAATTTTCTTTATTGTTTATATTATTTCCAGGTGAATTTAGTCCACGCATGTCGTGTATTTCACGAATTGAAGTGCTTGTAGAAGGGTAATTGTAGAAGGGTAATTTCTTGTATCTAAAAATATTGTTAACCGAGCTGTTAAATCTTCTGTGCAATTTTGCAAATATATTGTTTATATTGTCATTAGTCAATCATTGTATTGGGTGAGTGCAAAAGTTCGTGCGGAGTTTCAATAGATGGAGTTATAAACGTCGTAAAGTGTTGTCATTAATACTTCCATCTACATATTATATAACGTTGGAAAGGTGACGTCTTCAGCTGTTATTAAAAAAAAAATCATTTGTTTTCATACAAACTGCTTCGAGAAATATCACTTTAAAAATGAGTATCGATAAGGTGCATTTACGGCATGTTATGTTTTACGAGTTTCGGAAGGGAATAAACGTTGCCGCAGCCGTAAAAAACATTCAGGATGTTTATCAGGATGAAGCACCAGCTAAACGAACTGTGGAAAAATGGTTTGCTAAATTTCGGCGCGGAGAATTTAACCTTGAAAACGAGCCACGCTCTGGTCGACCTTCTGACATTGATAACGATGTTTTGCGTACTTTAGTGCTCAATAATCCGCGAATTTCAACAGAAGAAGTTGCTACAGCACTAAACGTTGACCGATCAACCGCTTTTCGGCGTTTAAAAAAGATGGGATTCGATTTGAAGCTCGATATATGGGTGCCCCATTTGCTGACCGAGAAGAACAAAATCAAGCGAATTTCTACAGCCGTTTCTTTACTCGGGCGGCTCAATAACGAGTCGTTTTTGGATCGACTAGTGACGGGCGATGAGAAATGGGTCCTCTACAACAATGTTCAGCGCAAACGGACATGGAAACAATCAGGTGAGCATGGTGACGCAATGCCAAAGGCCAGTTTGCACCCGATGAAGGTGATGCTCTCTGTTTGGTGGGATTGCAAGGGCATAATCTATTTCGAGCTTCTCCCCGCTGGCGAAACGATTGATTCGGACAAGTACTGTCGCCAATTAACCAATCTGAATCGAGAAATAAAAGAGAAACGTCCGATTTTGTCAAATCGCAAGGGAGTCGTCTTTCATCACGACAACGCCAGACTACACGTTTCGAAAAAGGCGCTGCGCAAACTGAAGAGCCTGAAATGGGATGCCTTAACGCATCCACCGTATTCTCCTGATATCGCACCATCTGACTATCACTTGTTCCGGTCATTGCAAAATTATTTAAATGGAAAAAACTTTGACCCTTTGGAGGCCTTAAAAAACAGCGTCTCTTCGTTCTTCGAATCTAAACCGCGCAGTTTTTATGATCAAGGAATCCGTATGCTGCCAGAACGTTGGGAAAAGATTATAGAAAACGATGGAGAATATATCATTGATTGAATAAAGATTTTTGTTTGCCTAATCACTGTGTGACTTTTACTCACAAACTCCGCACGAACTTTTGCACTCACCCAATATTATGAATATGAAATTAATGAAAGAAAAATAAATTTCAAGCATGCCATGTAATATTGCTGAAAAACTTGCTTCCTCTTTTTTTTTATTCACATTTTTAACTGCTTGCGGCACTTCTGTAAAGCAGTATGAACGATATAAAGTTATTTATGGACATTCTCATTCATTATTAAATTTATAACGTAATAACATATTAAAACATACCTTTTGAAGTTTCTTTTTTTGCTTATGATTATCGTGTGTCATTGTATTTTGCATTTCTGAAAGATATGAAAAAAATATGTAAGGTCTTTATATTTAACATTAATTTTTATATACAACTTCTCTGATCAATATAAAATAGCAATTAGTATAATACCTGTATTGCAATATTGCTCTTTATGATAAGAATCTTTGTCATAGAAATCCGATGAATCCGATAGTTTTTCTTGTATTGATACATCTAAGCAACTGTCGAAGATTTGGTCGAAAGTATTTGAAGGCTTATTATTTAATGTAGTGGACTCGCATGCTATACAAACACATAAATACATATATATACACAGTCATATAATTAAAATATAATTGATATCATTTCAAGGTGTTTACTTGGAAATGTTCTGCAAATATTTTATAAGATTTTATAAATTTCTTAACATAATAAACACCTTGCATTCATACAGGATGTTTGGTAATTTGTTAAGCAGACGCCATGTAAAGGTAGATTAGGTCAAACTCAAAAAAATTCCTCTACCATTTTGGGAATCAATAGTAAAAATAAAATAAAATAAAAATAAAAAGTAAAATTTTAGGTTATTTATAAAAAAATTCACATTATTGATCACGCGCCATACAGTAGATGAACTGTGGTAGCAATATCTGCCACTGTGTGCTTGTATTAGATAAAAATAAGTAAAAACAGTCTTCTATCATTTTGCAAATAATCATGTACATTTTTAGTTATTAATTAAAGAAAATTGATGCATAATTCTGCACAGTCATATACCAATCTTTTTTTTATTAATAACTAAAAATCTACATGATTATTTGCAAAATTAGGATTTTATTTTTCAGCTTTGTCTAATATATAAGCACATAGTGACAGATGTTATTATCATACTTTATTTACCATATTGCACGTTATCATTAACGAATCTTCTTTGATTAATAACTCAAAATATTACATGGTTGTTCGTAAAATAATAAGAGGATTTTTGGTTCATTTTGACCTTATCTACTTATATACGGCGACTGTTTAGTGAGTTACCGGACACTATGTGTTGTATTATGTACAAAGATTAATGATAAACCTGATTGATGATTGGTGATTGTCGGCAATTTATTAATCGGTTCGCTTAATGAATTGGATACATATCCGCTTTCTATTGATGGAATGTAATTTGAGGGCATTGTAATTTTGCTCTTTTTTGGTTCATCTAGAAATATCCATAATTGTTAACTTTTGTATTATCATTTTTATATATCGCATTTATTATACACATATGTCCTATAAATACCTTCGCTACTCGATGTGTCGCCATAGAACTTTCGTTTTTTAATAAGCCTCTTTTTCAAAGCATTTTCTGTTCGTGTCTGTAATATAATATTATCGTCTGACGCAGACATATCGCTTATTGCTTTTTCTACCAACCGTGCACTTTGATACGTTCCTGTAATATATTTTTAAATATTATTTTTTTTTTCAGATTTTTATGTAAGATATAAAAATATGAAACGAACCATAAGGACCAAAACTTTTGTGATATGTGAATTCATCCCAATCAGCACATGGTAACCATTTTTTCATACAGGCTTGAGTAAGCTGTTTGCTTTTTTTCGGCATTTGAAATGTACATTGTTCAAAATCTACCCATGTTGTTGGTACTGTTATGCAGTATGTATCATACAGCAGTACGTCATTCTGAAACATTATATATATACTTACACACATATATAAGGTAACTTAGGATAAGATGCCTACTTTCTACTTACTTTTTGTAACATAAGGGAATGTTATTGAGTTATCAATTTATTTAATATAAAATTAGTATTTATATGTAACGTAATATTAACAGTTGAGCAGTATTTTTATTTTAACGACGAATGTAATAACGGCATGCAACACCATGAAGTTCTGTTTTTAAATGGAAGTTGAACGGCTTTATTCATGATTTCTGTAATTGGCCACATCATCAAGTCTGATAAATTTTGAACTACATATATGTCCATATTTCGTGACTCGCAAGGATAGAATGGCAAATTATTTTTTGTCAACAATTTTCTTCCGATAATGACATCTGTTTCTTTTTCGTTGTAACAAATATGTTCAATAGCAACAATTGTTTTATCTTTCAGATAACAACAGTTATTTGGTTTCTTGTCTGTCAATATAAAGTCGCTGAATTGAATCATACGATAAGCATTGGTACAATTCATTGGCAGAACTTTTAAACATTTCTTTTTCAATATAGGTATACTATATTTGTTACAATCATTTTGTATAACTTCATTATAATTTTCTGAAATCCTTTTATATAACTGTTGTAGTGGTTTATCTGCTTTTCTAAGTATTTTTTTTATTGATTGCAAGTAGTTTTCGAAAGGAAAAGCAGAAAAATCATCCAATGGTCCAAACATCAGTACGTCTTCATTTATGTGAATTAAATTGTGTACATTATAAATTATAGTATCATAGCCATACAACTGTTTAAATATTTCTACAAATTGAATTAGTAGATCTCTGCTATATCGGTTGTTACGAAAGCAATCCACTGGATGACATAATATCCGCATTGAACAATGTAATGCATTGAAGTGTAGTAAATTATTTTCTGGCAAAATACACTCAACCGCAAAAAACCCGGTACACTAAAAATTTGGGAAAAAATTACAAAATTTCAAATGATCATAACTTGGCAAATAATGAAGATACAAATATGCGCAGAAATGCAAAATGAAGCTTGAAACGTCCTCTTTAAGAATATCTGAATGGCAATTATGCTCGGCCATTTTTTTCAAAATGACGGATGATAAAGTGAGAGGATGCAAAATTGATAATCAAAGGTCTGCGTTTGCGATGGTGCATGGTGTGCATCAGGTATCGCAGCGTAATGGGACCAAATGCACATGAAAGTATAGAGTGTTATCTTTAAAATGCTACTTTACCGAGCTCGATGTGATCATTTTTCACTGAGTTGTTCCAAATTTTGCTAAAAATGCGGTTTTCTTGTTAAATTTGCATAATTCAGTGAATAAGTATCGCATCAAGCTCTATAACGAAGTATTTTAAAGAAAACATTCTATACTTTTAGGTACTTTTCGTCCCATTGAGCTGCGACACTTACTTTGCTCCATGCGCCGTCGCACGCTCGAACCTTTTTTTAGCAACATTTCATGTTCTCCTTTTTATCACCCGCCATTTTGAAAAAATATCGTTGCGCACAATTTCGATAGATCTTTCGAAAAGTACGGTTTCAAAGCTTTCAAACCGTTTTTGAAATTTACTGCTAGGATATTTAGGTGTCGAGATATTCAATTTCGAATTTGCAACAAATGTCGATTCAGCGAGGCTTAAGGGGCTAAGAGGCTCTGCGGTTCGTTTGGCTCTTTCATAATTTCAATAGCCGCGTTCATTATTCTCTATATAATAATTTACACAATTTTGCGAATTGGAAATTTAATTTTTATCAAAAGTTATCATTCTTTACCTTTCAGTTACGCATGATCACTGTGGTATACACTTTAGTTCGCGAAGCTGTCCCTAGTTCTCTACCTTCTCCGTACGATTGGCCATTATGGTACACAGCTTGAATATGCTGTTCAGGATCGCACCTGAGTTCGCGGTGACCCGGCGCGCGGGATGCCGAGTCGCTGGACGCCACCTGAACGTCGAAATTCCCTGGTGCTCCTAGTCCACGGAGCCGCCGCGACGCGGCGATCTGGGTTGTCGCGCGCGCGAGCCCCTCGGCTCGCACGCGAGTTCGAGCTGCCCAGGGCATATAAGAGTGCCCGCGGAGACGATCAGAGATTGCCTTCGTACAGCTTTTGACCTTCGTACGGTCCACCGCCGATAGTGGCACTATCTCTTGTACGCTGGACTTCGCGAGTTTGTCAGTACGCCGGGCTTACGTTCTGGCTTGACTGAGATTCTGTCGGTGCGCCGGGCTTTAACGCCTGGCTTGACTGGATTTTTTTTAAATGTATATGCCAAGACAATAAACAAAGACAAACAATTTTCCTTTTCCGAACGTGTTCACTCCGATAAGCGCTGCCTCGTGCGACTTTTCTTTTTCCGTGATCTTTTCCTTTCGAGGCGCGTTGCTTCGTTCAACTTCATCAATTTAAACCATAATTGATTGTTTCGCATCGAAATTATTGCGTCGATTATGGCGACGATAAATCCTGAAAAGGCTGCTCAAGTTATTGCTTTAATTGAAGATGGCAGAAGTCGAAGGTACGTTGCTCAGGCACTTGATTTATCAGTGTCAACTGTGCAACGTGCTTATGCCAGGTACTTACAAACCAATTCTTTCCATAGAAGGCCTGGTTCGGGACGTCCTCGATGTACCAATCACAATGATGACGATTTATTGTTTCAAATTCGTTAAGAGACAGACATCGAACATCTGTTCAAATTAGAAACAATTTAAGGGATGTCCGCAACATTAATATATCCGTTAACACCGTTCGGAGAAAATTAAAGGAACAAAATCTGCTTTCGCGCAGGCCAGCAGGTGTACCTTTGCTTAAATGTCACCATCGCGTAGCTCGACTCAATTTTGCAGTTGAGCATAGAGACTGGACTTACGCAGACTGGAGCAAAGTACTCTTTAGCGATGAATCTCGTTTTTGTGTCTATTCTCCAGATGGACGAGAACGAGTTTATCGTCATGGTGGAGAACGATTTGCAGACTGTACGGTAAGTGAGAGGCATAGCTACAATGGAGGCTCTGTAATGATTTGGGCAGGAATTTCAGCTAATGCTCATACAGATCTGCACTTTTTTGACAAGAATATGAACGCAGATGTATACGTGGAAGACATACTCATTCCGTATGTTGTTCCGTACGCACCCTTCATCAGAGAGAACTTCTTGTTTATGCAAGACAATGCTCGACCACACACTGCGAGAAGAGTGCTTGATTTCTTCGATGAAGTTGGCATAAATCGATTGGCCAGCAAATAGTCCAGATTTAAATCCAATGGAACACTTATGGGACAACCTCGGCAGGAAAGTACGAAATCACGTATCTGCTGCTCAGTCACTGCGAGAACTGCGAATAATTCTCGAAAACGAATGGAATACAATTACGCAGGATGAAATTAAAAGACTAATAAGGAGTATGCCTGATCGTATGAATAAGGTAATACGCGCACGAGGCAGTCATACCCACTATTAGTACACACACACCACACACACAGCAGAGAGGGTTTGGAGTCATTAATTACTGCAGGAGTGACGAACTGCGGGGTCCTTATCTCTGCTGTAACACCACACACACACACACCACAAGAAGGGTGTGAAATCTTGAAATACTGTGGAGCTGACGAACCACGGGGTCCTTATCCTTGTGGTATACAAACACACACACACACACTACATACAATGGGACTTTTCCTACCAGTAAAACTCCGTGCGGTTTATATTGGGAAGACTTACAACCATAATTTGAGCTAATGACAGCGGTATCTTAAAACGCAATTCATCTTTATTACGTAATATCGATTACGCAAAATGAAGAACCTAAATTGAATTTTACTTTCATTTCCCTGGCTTTCAAAATAATAAATGCAAATCATTGAATATATTGTGCTGGTTATGTAAATTATTATATAGAGAAACATGAACACAGCTATTGAAATTATGAAAGAGCCAAACGAACCGCAGAGCCTCTTAGCCCCTTAAGCCTCGCTGAATCGACATTTATTGCAAATTCGAAATTGAATATCTCGACACCTAAATATCCTAGCAGCAAATTTCAAAAACGGTTTGAAAGCTTTGAAACCGTACTTTTCGAAAGATCTATCGAAATTGTGCGCAACGATATTTTTTCAAAATGGCGGGTGATAAAAAGGAGAACATGAAATGTTGCTAAAAAAAGGTTCGAGCGTGCGACGGCGCATGGAGCAAAGTAAGTGTCGCAGCTCAATGGGACGAAAAGTACCTAAAAGTATAGAATGTTTTCTTTAAAATACTTCGTTATAGAGCTTGATGCGATACTTATTCACTGAATTATGCAAATTTAACAAGAAAACCGCATTTTTAGCAAAATTTGGAACAACTCAGTGAAAAATGATCACATCGAGCTCGGTAAAGTAGGATTTTAAAGATAACACTCTATACTTTCATGTGCATTTGGTCCCATTACGCTGCGATACCTGATGCACACCATGCACCATCGCAAACACGGACCTTTGATTATCAATTTTGCATCCTCTCACTTTATCATCCGCCATTTTGAAAAAAATGGCCGAGCATAATTGCCATTCAGATATTCTTAAAGAGGACGTTTCAAGCTTCATTTTGCATTTCTGCGCATATTTGTATCTTCATTATTTACCAAGTTATGATCATTTGAAATTTTGTAATTTTTTCCCAAATTTTTAGTGTACCGGGTTTTTTGCGTTTGAATGTATAACACAAAATTAAAAAGATATAAACTAGGTATACTAACATGTTTATTGTAAGACATTATTATGTATATGTGTGAATGAATTTTATATTATCGTTTAAATGTTATCAAATATGATTTCACCTGTTTAACGCATAATATAATTTAATAATAAATTATAAAATTTAAGATTGACAATTATTAGGTGTACAAATGAATAATCCAAATTATTTTAAGCAGTTATGAAATCAATTTTAAATTGAATAGATTTTCCCGCTCTTTTCTGATTACGCAATGTTGACATATAGCTATTAAAAAGAACATATAGTTTGGCGAAAGGCCCAACATAACCTTCAAAAGTATTTAGTTCAGTACAGTCGAAAATGGCAACAGATAAGGTGCATATCCGACATTGCATTCTTTACGAATTCCAACAAGGAAGAAATGCTACAAGAGCGTGCGAATTGATTTGTTCCTTTCTCGGCGAAAGTGTTGTATCGTACGATGCGTGCGCATTTTGGTTTAAGCGGTTTAAAAGCGGTAATTTCAGTCTAATCGATAAACAACGCCCTGGAGGCCCTCCGAAGTGCGATAATGATGATTTGGAACAACTGTTCGCTGAGAATTCGGCACAAACACAAAAAGAGCTTGCAGAACAGTTGGGAGTAACGCAGCAAACGATTTCCAAACGCCTACATGAGATGGGAAAGATCCAGAAAGAAGGAAAATGGATTCCGCATGAACTCACTGAAACTAACAAAAATCAACGAGTGGCAGCGTGTCTTTCTCTTCTCAATAAGCAGCGTCGAAAGTCTTTCTTGTGGAAAATCGTTACAGGCGATGAGAAATGGATACTCTATGACAATCCGAAACGCAGAAAGTTATGGGTAAATCCCAGCGAATCATTAAAATCAGCCGCAAAACCCAATCGCTTCGGAAAGAAGGTTCTTCTCTGTGTTACGTCCTGCGGACTCCGCGTACTTTGAATTTGTTGTCAAGTAGGACGGATTGCATTTTATATTATACAACCAAATGTTCATATTCCGCGACCCTCCGAGAACAGTGACGTCACACACATAGATTTCTCTTTCTTTTTCTCTCTGTTTTAATCACCGGAGTTTCCTCTATTTCCGTCGGAAAAGATCCGCCGAGTCATTTTGGCCATATATCTCCTCTCCAAATAACCTTAAATAACTTCCCGTTCGGAGCAATAATTTTCTTTGAAGACGGACCTACCAGACAATCTTTCATGCTGTTATATGATATTACTAGCCTTTGATCTTCGGAAACTCATGCTTTCCCATGTTATTTATAAATTCTTATCGCGCACAACCTCTGACTAACCCTAGCGGACCCTAGGCTTCTTTTATAAATAAGGGAAATCGAATTTATTACTTATCATATGGCCGAATGCGCTCAGGCATGATACCACACGACGATATCTCTGGAATTTTCGATACCCCGAAAATACTAACAATCTTGAATCAACTCCTATCCTGTTTCCCACGCGCTTAATCATTGATAACAGTACCATGACATCGTTCTTAGAAATATCGATATTTACTTCTTAAGATAGCTGCCACGTTTTTTTATTTACAAAAGACTTTCGAAATCCTCTTATTGCTACATGCATCTTATCTCCTATACAATAATCTTCTGGAATATTTCCCCCAAAACCCCACTCTCTCAACCGAGCTGACTTTTTGAGAAAAGTCAAAAGCCTCACTCACTTCTCGCCGATCAAGCACCCAGGACAGACGCTTCTCTCCAGCACCCCTTCAAGGTTTCTTAACAATCAAGCCAACTTGTGGCTTAGACCGACCAGTATTCTTCACTTGTTAATTATTCGGTGCAACGATCTTGTGCCTTCTTGGGCCATTGAGAGCGATCCTGCCGAAACCAGCTGCCTGTCCTTGGCGCAGAACTTGAGGCATCTATCCTCACGGAGACGCAGCAACCACACCTTTCATTATCTACTAAGATCAGAGAAGTCCAGCAGTAAGTTATTTATATTTTCTTTTATCTGAGTGACCTCTTTCGTTTCATTTTTTTTATCTTTTCTTCTCTCTCTTTTCTTTTCCTTTCGTTTTACTTCCGTTTTCTATCCCCCTTGGCATTCCTCCTTAATTGTTAAATCAGACGCTAGTGGCCAATCTTTTCGATCACAATCGGACATAACGAACACGGAATTTTGCTCAGACCGCGATTGTTTATATATATACGTATACGTACACATTATAAAAGCTTATAAATTTTATTTCATTGTGAATATCCGTCTAATTACTAATAAAACAAGTTGTTTGTAATTGTAAGCCAATCACGGTTTCCAAATAATTATTCTCAACCAAAAAATTCTCCCTTTCCTCAACCGTCGCTCACGGTCCTATCCCAGGTAAAAGGATTCAGTTCCTTGACCTAAATAAAGGACCACCGATGTATGTCCGCGCCAGATAAAGGGGTCATTTCGATCTTTGATCTGCACCGCAGACTTGCGAGTACGTCGGAGCTTGCGAAAGCAAGCGTCAAGTTGCGTTCTTCCTCCAGGACGTAACATCTGCATTTTGTGG
Source organism: Harpegnathos saltator (assembly GCF_003227715.2). NCBI lineage: Eukaryota > Metazoa > Arthropoda > Insecta > Hymenoptera > Formicidae > Harpegnathos > Harpegnathos saltator. The sequence continues at coordinate 215,624 of NW_020230200.1, forward strand.
GATATCAAGGGCGTGCTTTATTATGAGTTGTTGGAACCGGATGAAACAGTTACTGCGGACTGCTACCAACGTCAATCAATCTGCTTGAGTCAAGAATTGAAATGAAAACGCCCGTATACTGGCAAAGGAGAACGTCCAGTGAAATTATTGCATGACAACGCCAGGCCACACATTGCTTCCAATACAAAAGACACCATAATGAGTCTTGGCTGGGACGTCTTGCAGCACCCGGCGTATTCACCAGACATTGCTCCATCCGATTATCACTTGTTCCGGTCGATGCAACACGCCTTGTCCGATATGCACTTCCAATCAGTGGATGAGATCCAATAATGGCTTGACGACTTTATCGTGTCCAAAGACGTAACATTTTTCCGAGATGGAATTCATCAGCTGCCTGAAAGATGGCTTAAAGTTATAGAAAGAAAAACGGCGAATACTTTGATTGAACAATTTAATTTACTTTCATTTAAAATAAACCTTGAATGTAGCTGAAGAAATTGGATTATTCATTTGTACATCTAATACACATATGTGTACCAAAATTCATTAACGTCGATAACAGATAATAACTTTCCTTATTTTTTGGTGATCGCCTCTACGTTATCGACGCTTTGCAAGGTCGTTGACGATTTCAGCATCCCCTTAACTGACATATTTATAATAAATAAGTAAAACGTTTGTTCTACTTTGTAAGGTTTAAAAATAATTCTTCTTGTCAATCTTCACAATATTTTCATCATAATTTATAAATTTGTTACATTCAATAAAATTTGCGGAATAATATATGAAACATGATACTTTCCATATCAATTATTCGATACACCATCAACAACTTATATGTTATTACCTTGCAAAATAATATTTTCTTCGTATGTAATCAATCTAGCGCCAAAGAGTTCAACACGCAATTTATTATTGCTTGATTTGTGTTTATATTTCTTCTGCTTATATTTCTTCTGTTTGCAAATGAACTCTTATATCAGAAGCTGTATTTATGCTGCGTACGGTAATAGACAACGAGCACAGAGTGGAAATATCAGATACAGAATATATATCCACTTAGGTAAGAGACATTGAATTTCTTATATCTGTTGTATTATTCTTTTACATTAATATCAACATTAAATAACAATAGTATGTAACTTATGATCTCATATTAAAACTTGTCATTAACTAATATTTGGTTCTGCTTACAAAATATAGGTACAAATATATCTTTGAGAAATATTTACTCTCTAATATTATTATTAATCTATATTTCGTTCTGCGCCGTTGTTCTGCTGCCCAGAACATTTGATGATACCGATAATGATCAATCTTTAAACATGGACATGCAGAGATTGCTCGGATGTTTCCTCTTATAATGATTTATTAGTTTATAATTCACGTCCAATTAGATATACCATACAGTTCAAAATATATCCGAATTTTAATAGAGTTTACAGTAAAACTATTGGAGACTTGAATAAGATTTTGCTGTTTTTTCGTAGAAATGAATGCTTTATTTAAAAAAATTAGTAAAGAACATGTCATTGAAAGTATTGTCCATCGCTAACCACTACTTTCTCTCATTTTCCTGACAGCATACGAATACCACGTCGAAAGAACGACTCATCTTTTGAGGTTATCCGCGAATCGACCCATTTTTGGTATCTTCATAAGAATGGAAGTGCTGCGCAGCCAGGCCATGAGTCATCAATCGGAACAAGTGGTAATCGGAAGAGCAATGTCCGNTTCCGCTTAAGAAAAAGCAATGATCCGTGAATATCTCTGAAAATAGTGTCATCTATAAACAAATCACTATCGCTGTCTTAAGACCCCTTTGAAATTGTACAACTTTTGTCCGAAACATTTGTCCCTATAATGTCGCATTTACAAAAAGATCGGGTGGTACGGGTGGTGTGTGACACCGCATATATTATATGTTACACATATAGCACATTTTGCATAAAAAGAGAATATTTTTTACTATTAAATCGAAAATAATTCTATCAAATCGAAAATCTAAGCTGTCTCCAGCTAATTTAGCTAATACACGAGTTTGCAATAGCTTCAAAGGCTGCGCAAAGGTTTCCCAGGCCATTCGATTATCGGATGATAGATGCTCGGATTAGAACAGGTTCTCCGGATTTTAGACGAAAACTAACGACTGCATTATGTTCAGCAGGTCAAAATCCTCTGGAAATGATATGTTTTGTCCGTGTTTCCCACGATGAGGTAAAATCGACTCTTTTTACCCATTGCTCTTTTCAAAGGTTCATATTTCAATAAAAATTAGGGCACTATCGTAGCAATATATTTTAGAGACCAAATAGAATAAGAAGTCTAATATCACTTTTTCTTCCGACAAATAGTTAGCGAAATATCGTTGGTTAAATGTTGAAAAGTTTTTCTTAAATATCTCAAAAAATATTAGGCAGATGAAACAGCAGACTTCATAAGAACCAGTCCCAGCTCACCATATTTACATATTTTAATTGTTGTATAAACAAAAGTATTGTATAAACAATATATTTCAAGCCATCAATATAATTAAAAATTATTATTTTTAATATAAAGATTCTAAATAAATTGTTGCAATCATAATATAATGATTTATTAATATAACAAATTTATTAATATAACATAATATATACGTCTGATTTATTTTACTTTTGACTATCAAAAACTAAAAATGTTTTCTGTCTCCGAAAATACATTAATTAGCCTGAAATAACTTATTACAAGCTGAGCGCAATGTTTTTACTATATTTTTTATGAATTTTTATCGTTTGTCATTTTGCAATAATTTTAAATGTATCAACGTGCCCCAGATATTAACTATCCTCAGTTTCCCCTACCTTTTCAGCCCGGCGTCAGGCAATTGCTTCTACGTGCACAAGTGCATACGTCCTATTTCTGGAAAGTTGTTGATGATGTTGTTGCAACCTGAAAAAAAGGAGCGGAGGAGGGGGGGAATAAAGATATTCATTATAAAATATCTATTGTAGTTTATTTTTTGACAATTTTGCAGCGAGTATGTATCACATGTCAAATATGCTGCGTCAAATACGAATTATAAATTTACAAAAAGAATGTGTTGCACTCGCTCATTTTCGAGACGCTACATTCATTCTTCGCAACCGCGTTCGCGAAAGTAGGTCCGTTGTAATTTGAAAACTCAAAATTTATAGCGAACCGTACGTTGTGCTTTCGATTTAAATACGATTTTCGCGGTGCCTGTTGGGTTTCTTCACCTTCAAATTCATGTGTAGCATCTGGTACTTGATAAAAATCTTTTAGCTTAGAATTGAACAATGATACGAAGCGCTCACTGTTCATGTCGCAATTCGACGCTTCTGGAACAGTAAGTATATCACATCCCTGAAACGATTTTTTTGTTGCTGCTGTTCCAAAAGCGCCGCTACTTTACGCTGTGAAGAAGGAAGCGTCTCGTATAATACTTTTTTTATTGTCTTCTCATTATGTTTAGCGTGTATTGTGCCGCACCGCATTGGATAACGATCGAGCGACTTCAGCGTTACGTCGTAAAACAATGTGCCGTTAAATTTACGTGCTAAGCTAAGTATTCCTAAGTTTGCCAGAAAAATAGGTGTGACCAATACGCAAAAGCCGTCATTGCGAACACAAAGTATAGTATACTTTCGACTCGCATCAAACGGCTGATCGCGCAACATTTTGATCGGCTCTACGGTCCAATGACAAATGTTAAAATGTAGTGTACGGACAATTTTTTGAATAATCACAACAGCGTCTACGGACAAACGATTTGGTTTTTTTAATAACGCGGCAGTGCGAGTTATTCCGCATGACAAAATGGTGAACGAAAATGGCAATTCGTTTAATACGTTTTGCGATGATTCCTTTATCGTTTCTTGCAATAGTGACGACCATTTGTCCTTCGTTCGCTTTAAGCGCTTTATTCTCATGTAATCGATTGTTTGAAAGTCTTTATTATAACACGACATGCTAGGTTCTCTGCTATATATGTTGACAATGCCTTCGGGTAACAATTCATAAGTTATAAGTTTAGGTGTTTGCATCTCGATACTTACAGAATTTGATACATCAAAATCGACTCTATTGATCAAGCACCAGGTGACTAAATTGGCACAATAGATTGTCTAGAAGTTCTTGACAATGTTCCCGATTAGGCGATGAAGAGATCGCACTCACTTGCTGCAAGGCATCCTCGTGGCACGCGCGTCGATATTTGTCCAGGTGTGCTTCGATGTAAGCCTCGGACTCTGCATTCGGACACTTAACGATTACTGCTTCACTCAATATTCCCCAAGAACGAGCGTTGTTATGCGATGAAACGATAGCCATATCTTCTGCGGGTCCGTTGAGAAAAAGGTCACTTGCTTCCGCTACTTGTGGAATGTCTGTAACATTTTGCGCACTGAACTCATGTTCGAGATTTTCATTGGATGTAATACCTAATTGCTTCATCCAACTTGTCGTACTGATGTCCAAATTAACGTAGTTCATGTTATCACACACTTGCGGAGGTTGTGCCGATTGTAGCTGCAATGACGGCCTCAGCTCACTCACTGGCGTAATCGATGTCTCTGACGGATACGGGTACTCTGGTACAGATGTTGTTGAGTGCAGTACTTGCTCTGGTCGTCTTTGAGGAGGCGGTGTTTCGTATGTAAAATTAGGCGACGCGAACTGTTCGACTGACAATGATGCCTCGGCTAACGATGAAAATGACGCCAATGGTATTTCAGCTTCTTTATTCTGCGAAGCGACCCGAAATCCGTGCGCGTCGCGCTTCAGCAAAATAGATATGTTATCGGCCAATATATCATCATTTGAGCATGCGACAGACTTAGATTCGGTAGAGTTGAGCATAACGTCCGAGTTAACGTTACTCTGCTGCTCAGTTGGCATCACCGTTTCAATAGTGACTTCTTGAATCAACGCATCCACATTAGTAATATTTTCACATTTACGTAAACTGTCAGTCGTATCCTTCGTGGCGATCACTGATATGATTTCTTCCACCGCTGTTACATTATTTTCTTTTTTATTTTCAGAAAGCACGAAATTGCCATCATGCCCCCGATAACACACCTTCTCTAGATGCTCTATATTCGTGATGTTTGGTAAATTGCAGTCCGCTTACTTTTGTGGCGCTTTGTTATCGAGTGAAGCCGGAATTGTTTTGTGTTCAAAAGTTTCACTTTCACTTATCACGTGAGCGCCTACTTTCATCGCCGCTTCGACGTCGTCGTTTAATGTAACGAGTGTAGTATCGTTGTACACTTTAATACTCTTGAGGTTGGAACTGAAATCATTTAGCACTTTGCATAAGTTACAATCGTGAGTCTCCATTGATATTTCACGAAAATCGTTGAAGTCTTCTCGCGAGAAATATTGTGACATTTCATAGCGAATATTAAGTCTATTGTTTATTTGGCTCAATTCCTCACATATACGCTCGTACACTCGTTTGACGTAATCGTCGTGATGTTCGTGTATCCATCGAGCCCTAGGTGATGTGTCTGTTTTATCGAAGACATTACTGTGTAATGTCTTCGATAAAACAGTAATGCTTTCGTACATTGAAAATGTAACGGCACTAACGACTTTTTTTCGGTGTTGCTCGGGAACAAACATTTTTTTTCTAACGAGTAGTTAACACTGACTGACACGTACGCGCAACTCGTATTCAACACTCGCGATTGCTATCTTGTCTCAAAGTGACCCGACTCCTTCGAGAGAACGTTTGGATGTGACTGAATTTCACCTTTGTGCGCGTTGTCAACCCGAAAGATATCTCCCTCGGATCTTCAAATAACGTGTCAGGTCATTTCGAATGATCCGCTCGGCGTTGGGTTAGGATGGGAGATACCTGAAACCAATCTAGTTCAGATTTGCTACGACCAATGTGAAATCTTGACTGAAGATGCCTCAACTCGATAGCATCTTATTCGACGCGACAATGTGACACTTAGACGCCACATTTTGACACCTCCTTCTAAAAAAGAGAGTCGTGTTATTATATAGCAATAAGAAAAGGCTCGACATCGCCGAACAATTACCGTTAAATTGCCGAGATTTTTTACTGCCGAGATTTTCATCATCTAAGCAATAGAACAGCAGTACCATGGCGTCAATGATACCGCGTCATCGTTTCGTCACAGAGAGCGACAATGACGCTTGCCGTCACAACAGCGAAGAGGACGAAACAAGGCCGTTGCCGACGACGATACAAGGCAGTGTGGAGCGAGAATTTGCATCGAGCTTACAGTTAGAGCAGCCTATATATGTGCAATTCGATTCTTTCGAACAACGATTGGCCACTTTTGATCAGTGGTTGCGCAACGCATTGCCGTCGCGACGGCATCATCGAGCGTGGGTCGGTTTTTTCTACCGGTATCTCCGATTTAATGATGTGCTACAGTTGCGGAATCGTATTGAAAAATTGGTATAGCAGTAACGAGAGAGATGCGACCATAACAGATGACACATTTGATCTGTGGCGGGAACATTTGTACTGGAGTCGAGAATGTTCCTGGGCCAAAGTTGTATGCCGTGTTCATTTTCTCAACGAGGATACCGCTGAGCCCGAATCAGAGAAAGCTGCTTCTCTAATTCCGGCACCGAGAAGACCGATCAGGTTCGATCGTGGTGATGATAGTGGTGATGGTGTCAATGGCGTTCTTGGCATGGAGGAGAACAAATGTACCAGCGTGGGCTAGACCGCTCAAAAGCGTTCCAGCGTCGACGAGAACGAATGCGGTCTCAATTTGCGGCGATTTACTGCTTATGATAATCAGCGACGACGACGCGACTTCGATGAGCGCATAGCCGATCGAATGTTAATGGGTTACATACCGGTGGCTACTCGTTCAATTGACACAAATGACACGGTTGGCGTTACAACTCTTTCGGACCGTTTGAATGGTCTACGCCTAGCCACGCAGCGTGACATAAAAGAGTATACGCAATTGATCGAAAGCTTTGAACGCATGTGTTGCAACACTTCAAATTCAGTCATGCAAATAGAAAATCTCTGTAACTGAGCTAATCTATTGTTGAATGTGCTACGTCACACGGACCATGCCGCGATTCGTGAAAACTTATTTTTAGTAATCGAACAGAGTCAGTCAGGCAGTCGTATAAACGCGAACGAATCTTTGACGGCGATGCACTGACGCCGTCGACACCGACATTTCGATCTCAGCAGAAACTCAAAGAGTGTAAACACAAGTGTATCATATGTTACGAATATGAACGAAACGTTCTGTTTTTACCTTGCCGACATACATTATCGTGTACGTACTGTAGCGAAAATCTGACTGAATGTCCTGTTTGTAGAGCGATTATACTCTTTGCAATTCAAATTCGATATTAAAACATATTATCGAACATATGAAATGGATACATCGCAATATTAGCGAACGTAATGCCACGTAGTGGGGAGAGGGGAGGGATGTGGATGAAGAGGGGGGAGAATGGCTCAATAAAAACGCCAAGATTGCTGAACGAAGAATTTATTCGTGCAGCAATGAATTCGTCGAAGAGTTCGAGCAGTGACAGCAATTGGGACGAGTTGTTCGTGTTTGACGCAACGGGATCTAATTTCGTGATTACACGGCGCGCAATGCCACGCAGTGAGGAGGTGCTCGATAGAAACACCAAGACCTCTGGAAGTTCGTCAGACAGTTCGAGCAATGACACCGAAGAAGATGATTTGTTCGAATATGAGATAGAGTCAGACTTTGTCCTCGCTACACCTCGTGTCCCATGGTTTGAATGGTGTGCCTTGGATGGATCGTCGAGTATCCATCGTTCGCTATATTGTGATCGAGCGATCACGTGCAGTCGAGCGCGCGTGCTGCGTCGAAACTACTTCAACCGTAGACATCGATTTCATACTAAATCGTCAATGAAATCGTTCGAGTTGGAACGACCGGTGATTTCGCACACCGAACCATTGTTGCAAGACACGTTGATAGCAGAAGCAATATCGCACGCGCTTGACACCGCTCGCACGTTTTATAAAACTCAGCTGTATAACGTCAACAATACGAGGCTATCTAAACTGTCATTGATTGCAATTGCTCAAACGATTCGATCGCAAAAATTTATACGCGAATCTTCAGCCGTTATGTGGACTTTGCTGGCTAATAGTCAATTAAACGATCGAAAACTGCTGGTTCATTGCCTGATCCTGATATTACGTGCATATACGAAAGAAATGGATGATGCGCTATATCATTACAAAGAGGATAAATTATTGATGACGCTAAATGCTATCGAAGAAAGTATTTCGGAAACAACTCGACCTGATTCCCAGTACAAGCAGCAACAGAACATCGACAAACGGGAAACGGCGTACCGTGGTTTACTCTTTGTGAGCAACGAGAGAAGTATGACTGTTTGGCGAACTGTCAGCGATCGTGATTTTATACGACTAATATTGCCCGAATTGCTAAAATTACCGCAACTCAACGTAAATTCATTCGAGAATGCATATGAATACAACTGTAGCGCACTGTTTGTGCGATTATTGTACGATCGTTTTTGTCATGGATTTGACAATAATAGTGATATTTCGAGGAAAGAAATTCATTTCGCTTTGATCAATGCGTTCAAATACTGTTTGTCAATCGGAAATTTGGTTGTGGCTGCCCATTGAGTCTTAGTGCTCCATACGCTACAGTGCAACGTGCGGCTGACACGATACTACGATTAGTTAGTACAACAACCGATACTAGACTTTGTACGCGAAGACAGTGGTCGTACAAGAGGCTTGGTGTCTTTTTAGATATGATGCGTTGCGTACGTGGGATTCCGATACATCGATGCGAGCCGTTGTGCTGTTTGTACGATACGATATTTCGATCTGCGTTGCGAAACACTTTACACATAATGATGTCGACTGTTTTCGGGTTCGATATATGGGAGAAAGCGTTCGATTTCTATGAGCATTGTGAACGTATATATGAACGAGACAGGCACAATGAATTTGAGAATTGTTGGGAAGACGACCGCGCTCTCGAGAATCACGATACGAATAGTGACGTGGACAGCGATACCCTTGTAGGTACAAAGTTCTTTCGAAGGAAGTAATCGCGCGCAGTGCGAAATCCACTGAATTTGTCAAGTTTAGAGCTAGCGAAATCAGTTATGGTTCATGGTTTTCTCGCACCTATACAATTTGCCGTGCCGTATAGACAACGGGACTTGGTACGTCGCGCTCTCACAGATGTTATGTATGCGATGCTATCGATGTTATTCAAACAGTGCCACTTGTGGAAGTCTCGACTGTTATAATTTGTAATAAACGTATACAGGGTGGACCATTTTAACCTTTAATGGAGAATAACTCGACCGGTGAGCGAAATAATGAAAAAAGTTTCATACAAAAGTTGTTGGACAAGGAGGGGGACGTATGACCATATCCTTGAATTTGACCTTGACTTTGACCTTAGCGGTTATTTGAAGGTCAAATAACATTTTTTAAATGGAACTGCCTATTTTCGACCCCGGATTTGGAAAGAGCGGGAAATTTTAGAATAGGATATGGTATGATCGATAAAATCAAATGTCATGTTTTGAGGTCATTTCAAAGTCAAAGGAACTTGTACGTGTATTCATGCGAAAATCGTATCTGTATACGGGGATTTCTAAATTATCTTCTACACTTAGCATTACCCAGAGACAACGACGTGGACGTGGTAGAATTTTGCCTCTTTCGGGGTGCTTGTTTAAAGTGAGTCCCCTTACCTCTCACTATGCATACTTTGCTATTGTTAATCTAGCTATTCAAAAGGTTTTCGAAAGTTGCACCGTTAGCATTTATGCAATAATTGAGCCTTCTTTGGAAATGGGCCACTGTGCTGAGCAAGACATTTCGTGGAATCGCTTCACAAGCTCGTCTTATGCGATTTTCCATATCTTCTCTTGTTGTTGGTTCTTCTTTGAAAACAACTTCTTTCAAATAGCCCCAGAGATAAAAATCGAGTGACGTCAAATCAGGAGAACGAGGAGGCCATGCAATCGGACCCTCTCGACCAATCCATCGGTTCGGGTACCTTTCATCTAAAAACCTCCTGACTATACGTGCAAAGTGCGGTGGTGCACCATCCTGTTGGAAGAACATCCTTCGCTTGGTTTCCAAGTCTACGTTCTCCAACAAATGAGGCAATTGGTCTGTGAGCAAATTGCGGTACGTATTTGCATTCACAGTACGTTCGAAAAAGAATGGACCGACCAAGTATCCATTAACAATCCCGCACCAGACATTGAGGCTCCAGCGGTGTTAATTGTCAATCGCTCTATGCCAGTGCGGATTGGTATCGGACCAATAATGGCAATTATGCCGGTTCAACTCCCCTGTGTTCTTGAACGTCGCTTCATCGGAAAACATCACAAATCTAAAAAATTAGGGTCCCGATCGATCTGCTATAAGGCCCACCGGCAGAACTCGAGGCGTCGATCAAAATCGGCAGGTAATAATGTTTGGGTCAAAGTGATATGATAAGCATGGTACTTCCGAGCCTTCAAAATCCGCAAGAATGTGGACTTCGGTATTCCTGTGGATACCTCCAGTCTACGGCTCGAAATATGAGGATCGAGATAGACCGATGCCAAAATAGTCAGCACTCGAACGTCATTCTCGTCATATTCGTGATGACGACGTTGACGTGTCATTTGTCCAGTACGTGCCCTCGTGGTCAAATTTCTGATCGTCACGTTACACGGATGTTGTCTCCTCGGAAAACGCTAAGCGTAAAGTGCTGCGGCATTCACATAGACACATAGACATTCTCCTAAAATATAAATCATATCAACGATCTCATTGAGTGTATAATCTCCCATTTTAATCACACCAAATCTCTGCTTATTAATACTAAGAGACAAGCTGTATGATAATAATTGAGTTTTATCTCAATGAACAATATTTATTATACTAGCTTTATAATAATTATTGTTATAATTATTATTATCAATATTATTTTTGGGAGGATAATGATAATAATAACAATGATAACACTATTTTGTATTCTCAGCGAATAATTCCTTACGAGTGAAAAATGTGAGCATTACTCGGAAGCGACGTGGACATATTGTATTTCCCTGCGTGCTCCTACCGGCCACATGTGAATGCCGCAGCACTTTACGCTCAGCGCTTTCCGAGGAGACGACATCCGTGTAACGTGACGATCAGAAATTTGACCACGAGGGCACGTACTGGGCAAATGAAACGTCAACGTCGTCATCACGAATATGACGAGAATGACGTTCGAGTGCTGACTATTTTGGCATCGGTCTATCTCGATCCTCATATTTCGAGCCGTAGACTGGAGGTATCCACAGGAATACCGAACAAAATCCACATTCTTGCGGATTTTGAAGGCTCGGAAGTACCATGCTTATCATATCACTTTGACCCAAACATTATTACCTGCTGATTTTGATCGACGCCTCGAGTTCTGCCGGTGGCCTTACAGCAGATCGATCGGGACCCTAATTTTTTTAGATTTGCGATGTTTTCCGATGAAGCGACGTTCAAGAACACAGGGGAGTTGAACCGGCATAATTGCCATTATTGGTCCGATACCAATCCGCACTGGCATAGAGCGATTGACAATTAACACCGCTGGAGCCTCAATGTCTGGTGCGGGATTGTTAATGGATACTTGGTCGGTCCATTCTTTTTCGAACGTACTGTGAATGCAAATACGTACCGCAATTTGCTCACAGACCAATTGCCTCATTTGTTGGAGAACGTAGACTTGGAAACCAAGCGAAGGATGTTCTTCCAACAGGATGGTGCACCACCGCACTTTGCACGTATAGTCAGGAGGTTTTTAGATGAAAGGTACCCGAACCGATGGATTGGTCGAGAGGGTCCGATTGCATGGCCTCCTCGTTCTCCTGATTTGACGTCACTCGATTTTTATCTCTGGGGCTATTTGAAAGAAGTTGTTTTCAAAGAAGAACCAACAACAAGAGAAGATATGGAAAATCGCATAAGACGAGCTTGTGAAGCGATTCCACGAAATGTCTTGCTCAGCACAGTGGCCCATTTCCAAAGAAGGCTCAATTATTGCAAAATGCTAACGGTGCAACTTTCGAAAACCTTTTGAATAGCTAGATTAACAATAGCAAAGTATGCATAGTGAGAGGCAAGGGGACTCACTCTAAACAAGCACCCCGAAAGAGGCAGAATTCTACCACGTCCACGTCGTTGTCTCTGGGTAATGCTAAGTGTAGAAGATAATTTAGAAATCCCCGTATACAGATACGATTTTCGCATGAATACACGTACAAGTTCCTTTTGACTTTGAAATGACCTCAAAACATGACATTTGATCTTATCGATCATACCATATCCTATTCTAAAATTTCCCGCTCTTTCCAAATCCGGGGTCGAAAATAAGCAATTCCATTTAAAAAATGTTATTTGACCTTCTAATAACCCCTAAGGTCAATGTCAAGGTCAAATTCAAGGATACGGTCATACGTCCCCCTCCTTGTCCAACAACTTTTGTATGAAACTTTTTTCATTATTTCGCTCACCGGTCGAGTTATTCTCCATTAAAGGTTAAAATGGTCCACCCTGTATATATATATATATATATATATATAAACGTATACATATAAAAAAACATTTATTTTTTACCTTTCCCCAGCGCAAACAACTTTATCGCGTTCGTGAATGTCGTTAGTTTATCACATAACAACGTCAATAGCGCGTGTATCTAATGCTCCATACGCGTCCTATTTTTTTCATAATCGAAGGTATGCAGACCTTGAGCACCGAGTTCGATGATCGTCCTGCAATATATGTGTAGGACACTCACAGTTTCGAAATAAGAATCGATCGTGATTCGTTTTATGGATCTTATTTTTCGTACACGTTGACGTATCTTGGTGAACGTATACGAAGAATAGGATCCATGGAACGCCTAAATCAGACGCCGAATTCGGACACTTATCCGGTGAATGCTTAGTCGCGGGTTCGGTTCTTTGGTTCAACATAAGATCCACCATCTTACGTTTCGTGCAATGATCGACGAAAAAAAAATGAATCAACCGAGACGAGTCAGCGTCACGCGCGCGCAATTTGAACAACGATCAAGTATCAAAATGGCGACGGCGATACGGTCAACGACGAATATGCAACGCGATCGAGAGTACACGCGCGACTTGCAGCGTTTCGTTCGCGAGTACAACGACGAAGCTGTAAAGATCGAGCATCTCGAGAGCAGCAACAACGAAGCGGCAGCGGACGGCCACGTTCGCCTTGGTGCCAAAGTAGCACGATTTTTGGACCTGTACGAGGACCGTTTGCAGGCGAGCGACCGTATGTTTCTGAGGCGCGAAACGATAGCGCGAACTATGCAGGCGCTCTTGTTGCGTTCGATGCAATTGAGCGGATTTGACGATCTCGCCATATCTATGAGCGGCGCGCGAAATCTGGAACGCGACTTGGCCACCGCGTGACGCCGGTTGGAAAATGCTCGCAACAACGTCGACGTAGATGACAGTGGCGGCGATGACGTGGATCCGCGTACGGATACACGTGGACTGTATGCATACATTCCGTATGAAAGTCTCTCAGTTTCTCTCGACGACTTGCCGGGGTACGAGGAACAACATCGTCTCATGTAACGTCTCGCGTCTCCCTAGGGATCGTGATCCGCCTGCTCTCTATTTATTTAGGCCTACCTGCTTACACCGGCACTGCCTGGGATGCCGAGAGCTTTTCCGGACAGATGGTGAAAGGGGGAAATATGGTGATTGTAGGTGATATAAAGATTATGGCTATTGATAGGAATAGAGACTAAACAATTGTTTATTTAACAATGAGACAATATGATAGTTAAAAGTGTAATATAAATGAGTGATAATACTTATAGTTATATAATTAATGAATACAAATGTGGTTTACATTATATAGCTGCTGGTAATGAGTTACAATGAAGTGTTGAGAGAATGTACAGTTATCCTGCCCGGTGGAAGTAATGAAGGTGGTACGGTAATTTGCGAGGAGTTCCAGTGAGAGAATAGGACTCCAGTTGGTAAATGTAGGTGGCTGTCTTGTTGTTGAAAGTGTCGTCCTGTGTTAAATCTATCAATTCTATGTCTAGAGTTTCTGTCGTTGAACGCTGTTTAACCAGCCGAGGGTTGCGCGTGCGAGCCCTGTAAGAGCTTGGTAAAGAATGCGAATCCGGAATGAAGTGTCTTTGTGTGGAATGTAATGGACGTGGAGCGTATTTAAATGTGCTTATGAGTCTGTTTTGTAATAAAAACTTGATGTACGATGGAGGAACTAGATCGTGCCCCGTGATATCTTGTATTATACGGGGTTTGGTGGGGTCCATGTGTTGAGACAACAGGGCCGCTCGTCGGCAAGCTTCCTTACGTAGCTGCCTTGCCTTCTGTTTAACGCCCCCGCGATGTTTATTTGGCATCTAACGGATTGAGTTTAAGAATAACATTTTTGGTCGGACAGGTTAAAATAGCAATTGATAAAATTAATTATTGAGTGAAAAGGACTCTTGTGACTTTAGTTATCCGTTGCCAGAGTACTATAAAAGTACTAATAATTAATGCTTAATATCAATGCTTTGGCAGTTAGGTTATGCTGGTTGTAGGAGAAGGATAATTGAGGCGGGTGGCGGCTGTCAGCTGCGCCCCTGAGATTGAAGGATGCTAAGCACTGTACAGGTTATTAATTCACAAGTTAAATTTCCTGATCTTGATGGAGAAGGGGTGGTCTTATGAGTTGGACGGGATGGATAGGATGCTTGAGCCGAGAGGCACCCGTAAGGCGCTCCTCAGTCTGGACAAGGATAGAGGCGGGTAGCTCCAGTAAGGCGCTTCCCTAAAAGTGAGCAAGATCTATGCTTAATAATGTAAGATTCAGATTTAATGGTTAATGAACTATAAATTCCTCTGGCAAGAGATGTTATGGCACCAATTGATTTAAGTAACTGAATAAAAAGGACAAAGATTTATGAATGCTTAATATCTTCCTTTCAAGAAAATGCTCGAACAAGAGGAAAAAGGCTGCCGATAAAACAAGGATGCTGCATAAAATTAAAATGCTTAGTAGAAAATATTGAAGGATTGTATGCCGACGCAATGGCATATGTTCGTTGTACAAGAAAATCGGTGATTTTAATGGAATTGTACAATAGCAAGTAACACAGTGAGGTAATTAAGGCGTATGCCGATGCAATGGCACACGTCTACACATACACAATAAAATCAGTTACAATTCAATAAATGCATATACATATATATATGTGGGTGGGGAAGGATGCACTTCATGAAATGATTTATATTATTCCAGCTTTTATAATGGATAATGTCAAGATCTTGTCGTTATTAAGAATATACTTTCGTCTAAATAAACAATGAGATTGTAAAAATATTATTAATCTGAAACCTTAGTAACTTGATTGTTTAATATAGAATAGTCTTTACGGGTAATGGTAATAGCAGAACGCAGTATATTTTATATGTGCAAGTGCAGGTTACAGTGGAAACAGTGGGAATATTATATCAAGTACATAATTATACATGAAATTATAAAGGCATATAAATGTCTTATAACTAAAATAGCTAATGAGAGAGATAGATAGAAGGCTAACATGAAGGAACGTCTCTGTGAGTCCTTGTTACGAGATAATTGTAATTTTTATTTTTATTCAATATCTATTAACGAGGTGAAGGCCTAGGAGGTTGGAGTAAGCAGATTTTCAAAGCAGAGTCTCCGGCGTAAGGAATCCGCCTGGAGACGATGTCAGAGTGGTGGGATGCCACTGCTGATAAGGATTCTGACTATACCAATACGGCTCTGTGCTTGGCACCGATGCCGTGCGCGCGTAACCCTGTGCTTGGCACCGTTGTCATGCGCCCGCAAGAAGGAATGGAAAGGGAATAATAAGTGTGTGAGCGTAGTTCACTGCGTTGACAGACACTGGGGTTTCGTAATCACGATTTAGAAAAAGAAGAATCTGAAGATTGTCTCTCTCTCTCTCTGTTTATATATATACTAGCTTGTATAGCGTATCCTAAGGAAATCGGAACGAAATTCTAAGAGCGGTTTGACAAACTAAACGTAGATAATACACTATTCGGATTATAATGAATGGTCCTTATGTAAGGCAGTTACGAACCGACATGAACGAAAATTTCAGCGTGACGCTATGGTATCTGTTAAATAATTCGACTTGGCGTATGGTGAAACGTCACTGGTTCACTCGCGTAACAATGTTCCTAAGGCTTAGATCGCGATTGTATTTCACTTGCGCGAAACGCGGTGTATGTGAGTGTTGTGCATTAAAATATTATATACTTACTATTTATTTCAGTAGCTCAGACTTTTGCAGAGAAATCTCAAAGAACAGGCTTTTTTTTTTTTTTCCAGAATACTCTCAATACTGTTGGGACCACTCTAGCCACGGCACAACTCGAGCGGGGAGTCGACTTATCCGCACACTTTGAGTATTATAAAACACCGTGGATGTTCTGGCAAGTTTCCTAAGAAATTTTCCAGATTTTGAATAGCACAAGGCAAAGGCTCTGAAGGAGCGTAGGAAGAGGCTCTTATGCGAGACGACCGTTGTCCGTGGTGGCACGGTCGCTCAGAGACACTTTTCCTCTTTGCGTCAAATTAACAAAGATGTCTTTGAGGCACTCCTAAGAGGCACGTCTGTACTGTATGAACTTCCGATGTCGACTCTGCGGTGGGAGCTGCTCCCGGGGCCTCGTTCGGTCCGGACAATGGAACTCAAGAGTGGGGTAGGCTATATGGTAGGAGTAATGGGATTATACGAGAGGGATCCAGAGTAGGAGCGTTCAAGGTTTTTCAGAGTGGGACTGAGTGGCGTGATGCTGACGGGGCATCGAGACATCTCGGCGCGCCGCCGGATGTGATAAGGAGCGTGGTCAACAGGATGCCCTATGTTACCTGATATGGGCTCGGGTTACTCGGGGATTCCAGAGCACCTTCGGTGGCCCGGCTGCGTGCGTGCCTTATCTTTGAGACTTCCTGTCGCCAGTCTGACTTATTAATTTATATGTGCTCGTAATTATTTATGCCTTATAATATTATAATTTAATAAAAAGAAATGGTTAATATTATATATGTGTGGTTCTTAAGGTTATAATATACGCCTAATTTAGTATTATATGAATAGTGTAATAGAAAGTTATAATGTTAATTAGTTATGATTTTTATAAAGACAATATGCATGTGTTATAATAAAAGAGATATTTGTTATTAATGTTTAAATGTGGTTATTAAGAATTATTATAAGAAATGCATATTGTTAACAGTGGGTTTTAGAGTGTAGAGATTTATAATATTGTTAACTGGAAAATTAGGATTTCTTATTACAGGGATCCTTATTATTACTGTTGTTAAATTAATGTTTCTCGGCAAGGCTGAGTTCTACCATAGGGCTCTCTACTTACGTATGTCGGTAAGATAGATCCCTTGGGTAGGTTTCGTTATTATTGGCGTCGGTAATTAATTAACAATTGTTATAAACGGTTCTTATGTATAAATTACCGACTTTTAGACCTTATAGAAGCTTATGGTAATAGAAGATTCGATGAACAATTAATTTTTATTATTAGTGATGAGTTCAAGCCGTTGTACTGTACGAACGAATTTAAAAGAGTGCAATATTTAAGAGGAGCTTGAACGTGGACAGAAGGCTTAAATTAAATTAAATAAAGTATTTAAACGTGACCAAGGCAAAAATGGTGGATTTCCAAGCTAAATAGGGTATTTAAACGACCCCTGAACTTAAATAAATGAGGTTTATTAAATTTTAAGTAAAAATTACCAAATTTTGAGAATGTACTGTCAGAAGGATTTTCTGTTTGTGGGCAAGAATTAATTGTTTTCGTTTGGCATTATTTCCTTTTGTAATTAATATTCTGAGGTTTTGACATTTGCTTATGTTTCACTAAAATGTTCTCTATGTACGTAGGTGTTAAAAATATTTTAAATTGACTTTTCTTAATTTTCACGGAAGGTACGCATTACTGATGTCCCAATAGTCCCTGCGTATGAATTTTAGAATTTTCTGAAGTCTACTGGTAAGTAACATTGTTGGTTTCTTATTAATTGTTAATGTTTTTCAAAATGTTAATATGGTCGTTAAATAGAGGTCTTTTAATGCTATTGTTAGCAATTAAGATTTTTCTTCTAGGCCTTATAGTTACTGAGAAAAACATGCCTTTTCCTGATTGGTCGAGACATTCAAATAGCCATAACTTCTAAACTATCGATTTTATAGAAATTTTATTAGGACATAATTTGTAATACTTTGAAGGAGCCTTAAATCGCACCGTGCGATTTTCTAAAATTATTATTATTTTAAAAGATATGAACTTTTATCGATAAATTTTAATAGTAACAATTACCCTCTATGGTTGAATCTACCTATATGTCTCGCTGGCCTTTTAATGTAGAGGCGAAAAAATGATATGGTGGAGAGAACGTCGCAGGACGTTACACCTCCCCCCCTTTTAAGAGCAAACTTCCGAAACTTTTGTTAGGAATTTGATCGTGAACGACTACCTGGTTTAGGCGTTCGTTGAGTTCTCTGTAGGCGATGGATGTGTGCGGTCCCTCTTCGATGAGGTGATGTGGAGGTGCGGCTGGTCTAGGTGTTGACCTTGGAAGTGGTTGTGGCTGTTGCTCGACTGGGGTGGGTTGTTGAAGTGGTGTGTTAGTTGAAGAATCGACTGTTGCTTTGTTGGCACGTCTAGGTGGCCGATGAGCCAGGTGCAGCAGGAGGTGAGTCAAGGAGCTCCATAAGGCTCCTAAAAGGTGAAGGCTGCATCCGTACGCCGTATGAAGGGCGTATCCATGGAGGGCAGTATCGATGAGTAATTTTATTATGCGGATGATGATGAAGATGCCAAATACTCCTGCGGTTGCAGAGCCAAAAGCGACGAATCCTTCCCAGATTTTTGAGGCAGTACTTTCAGCAATTTTGTTAAGATCTTCCTCGTTCAGTAGATTATACAATGAGGCGGATCCGTCCCCTGTAGTGTGACCGGTAATTCCTCTAGCGACAGAATTCAAGAGGGCAGGCTTTTCGGCGGGGAACATGATGTGGTCCCTCAGCTTGTCGATGTCCTGTTGCGAGTAAATACCGCTTACTGCTAGAGGTCCTGGTGTTAAATATTTCCAAGATATAGTAGTGGTAGGCTGCAGGCGTTGTGGTGGAGAAAGACGTTCGTGAGGTTCGGGTGTAAACTGTACCCAAGTGTCCTCTAGACGGTATAAGGTTGGTAGTTGATAACTACATTCTCTTAATGTGCCATATTTAGTGAGCACATGAGATTTTGGTGTGAGGAACATTGATGAGTTCCTAACAGTGACTGGAAGTTCGGCGTAGCAGTCTTTAGTTCTCCTGATCTTTACTTCGACTGGGATGCACTGGATGACATGAATTGCTTCGCCTGCTGTAACGGCCATGTATCCTGGACCTTTCATTAACCGATAGGCGAACTCGTCGGGTAGAAGAGTTGCCAGAGACAGTGTATTTTTAAGAACTTCCTGCTCTAGGTCACACCTCTGCTTCATGACGTTGTAATAAAGGCTGATGATTTGGCTACGCACGTGTTTCTCTACGTATACAAATTTGGAATTGACGTACGAGAAGATGTCCAGATTATCCACAGGGACGCTTCCTCGTGGCTTGACAGTATCTCCTTTAGTAGTTTCTACGATAAAAAGCTTGGGATGCTCGGTCTGTAGGATTGTATATCCGCAGAGTTGTCGAGCCTTATGGTAGTTAGTGCGAACGTGATGTCCTGTGTGGTGAGAGAATAAACGGTGGAGGGATTGACAATCGGATGTCGCCCCTTTGGTTGATAGAGTCCTCCTGAATTTTTATAGCTTGTCCCTCGTATAGGATGTCGTACTGATGAAAATCGCAGCTGGATGTAGGCATTGGCTGCCAGTACGTGTAGCCATGTTCTGAGTCGACGCAGTGTCCGTCGCTCAGGGTGCAATGGTTCCTGACTTAAGATGAATTTTCCCCGTGTTGATATGAACTGGTACATAAGAGGATCGTAGAGATATGGTAGCGACTCCTGGACAACGACGTCGGTCCATGAGCCGTAAGGGTCGGAGTAGGGGATGCCCTTGCAGTGGCCATCGACTCCTATTTCTCCTGCCAGGGTGAATGCTGTAGCTCTCCGTAGAGTTCGGTTTGAGTCCGGAGATGACGTTGTTGTTTCCTAGGACGGCGACTCCGTCCTTCTGCATATGGTTGCACCGATCACTAGTCCATATTGTAAGTATTCACCGTGCCCGTTGTGCACCACGGATATATGAGAGTGGCATACCGCAATGATAGATCGTACGCTTGATCTCGATTTACATTGTTTAACTTCGGCATAATTATATTCAGACAGCTGTAATAGCTGTATATGAACGTTTGTATTGTTTGTAGTTTTTACTTGTATGTCGCACGCTCCAGCCTCTAGCAGGGAGACTGTTGTTATATTCAAAGATTGTCCTCCGCAATCGAATCCGATCAAAGCATGCGATGTAGTTACGAATACGAATAAAAGTAGTAGTAGCATAGTCTGTAAAGCAAAAGATAAAATATGTATTTCGCAGGGGAAAAGTAAAATTGGGTAAGTATATAAACGCTTTCAATGATTAGTGTAATAAGTGTATATAATGCACGTCGAGTGGCCTAAGCTTTTGTCGGCGTTACTATAATAATACATGGATATTGTGGTATATGTGGATTGGGTTAATATATATGAGCGCTAAAACGAGCTATTACAATTGCTCGATATATTCATCGTTAATTAAGAATTCCCGTTCGCTGGGCCATAATTCTAGTATTAGTAAGCGATCACGTATGACGTCGAACACGAGTAATCGTATATCAGCGAGCTCATGCCCTTGGTTAAGTAGATTTCCT
>NW_020230201.1:0-18651 GCF_003227715.2 Harpegnathos saltator
AGATACAGGCTTCGGACAGGTACCAAATTAAAGCCCTTTCAAAACCCTACATTTTGGACTACAATGACGACCCTCTACTCCCAATAGAAGCGGAGATATCGACGGATGAAGGCTGGATATCGACGGAGAAAGGTTAGAAAACTTTAACCTTCGATATCTCCTAAACGGTTAGAGATACAGGCTTCGGACAGGTACCAAATTAAAGCCCTTTCAAAACCCTACATTTTGGACTACAATGACGACCCTCTACTCCCAATAGAAGCGGAGATATCGACGGATGAAGGCTGGATATCGACGGAGAAAGGTTAGAAAACTTTAACCTTCGATATCTCCTAAACGGTTAGAGATACAGGCTTCGGACAGGTACCAAATTAAAGCCCTTTCAAAACCCTACATTTTGGACTACAATGACGACCCTCTACTCCCAATAGAAGCGGAGATATCGACGGATGAAGGCTGGATATCGACGGAGAAAGGTTAGAAAACTTTAACCTTCGATATCTCCTAAACGGTTAGAGATACAGGCTTCGGACAGGTACCAAATTAAAGCCCTTTCAAAACCCTACATTTTGGACTACAATGACGACCCTCTACTCCCAATAGAAGCGGAGATATCGACGGATGAAGGCTGGATATCGACGGAGAAAGGTTAGAAAACTTTAACCTTCGATATCTCCTAAACGGTTAGAGATACAGGCTTCGGACAGGTACCAAATTAAAGCCCTTTCAAAACCCTACATTTTGGACTACAATGACGACCCTCTACTCCCAATAGAAGCGGAGATATCGACGGATGAAGGCTGGATATCGACGGAGAAAGGTTAGAAAACTTTAACCTTCGATATCTCCTAAACGGTTAGAGATACAGGCTTCGGACAGGTACCAAATTAAAGCCCTTTCAAAACCCTACATTTTGGACTACAATGACGACCCTCTACTCCCAATAGAAGCGGAGATATCGACGATGAAGGCTGGATATCGACGGAGAAAGGTTAGAAAACTTTAACCTTCGATATCTCCTAAACGGTTAGAGATACAGGCTTCGGACAGGTACCAAATTAAAGCCCTTTCAAAACCCTACATTTTGGACTACAATGACGACCCTCTACTCCCAATAGAAGCGGAGATATCGACGGATGAAGGCTGGATATCGACGGAGAAAGGTTAGAAAACTTTAACCTTCGATATCTCCTAAACGGTTAGAGATACAGGCTTCGGACAGGTACCAAATTAAAGCCCTTTCAAAACCCTACATTTTGGACTACAATGACGACCCTCTACTCCCAATAGAAGCGGAGATATCGACGGATGAAGGCTGGATATCGACGGAGAAAGGTTAGAAAACTTTAACCTTCGATATCTCCTAAACGGTTAGAGATACAGGCTTCGGACAGGTACCAAATTAAAGCCCTTTCAAAACCCTACATTTTGGACTACAATGACGACCCTCTACTCCCATAGAAGCGGAGATATCGACGAATGAAGGCTGGATATCGACGGAGAAAGGTTAGAAAACTTTAACCTTCGATATCTCCTAAACGGTTAGAGATACAGGCTTCGGACAGTACCAAATTAAAGCCCTTTCAAAACCCTACATTTTGGACTACAATGACGACCCTCTACTCCCAATAGAAGCGGAGATATCGACGGATGAAGGCTGGATATCGACGGAGAAAGGTTAGAAAAACTTAACCTTCGATATCTCCTAAACGGTTAGAGATACAGGCTTCGGACAGGTACCAAATTAAAGCCCTTTCAAAACCCTACATTTTGGACTACAATGACGACCCTCTACTCCCAATAGAAGCGGAGATATCGACGAATGAAGGCTGGATATCGACGGGAGAAAGGTTAGAAAACTTTAACCTTCGATATCTCCTAAACGGTTAGAGATACAGGCTTCGGACAGGTACCAAATTAAAGCCCTTTCAAAACCCTACATTTTGGACTACAATGACGACCCTCTACTCCCAATAGAAGCGGAGATATCGACGAGAAGGCTGGATATCGACGGAGAAAGGTTAGAAAACTTTAACCTTCGATATCTCCTAAAACGGTTAGAGATACAGGCTTCGGACAGGTACCAAATTAAAGCCCTTTCAAAACCCTACATTTTGGACTACAATGGACGACCCTCTACTCCCAATAGAAGCGGAGATATCGACGGATGAAGGCTGGATATCGACGGAGAAAGGTTAGAAAACTTTAACCTTCGATATCTCCTAAACGGTTAGAGATACAGGCTTCGGACAGGTACCAAATTAAAGCCCTTTCAAAACCCTACATTTTGGACTACATGACGACCCTCTACTCCCAATAGAAGCGGAGATATCGACGATGAAGGCTGGATATCGACGGAGAAAGGTTAGAAAACTTTAACCTTCGATATCTCCTAAACGGTTAGAGATACAGGCTTCGGACAGGTACCAAATTAAAGCCCTTTCAAAACCCTACATTTTGGACTACAATGA
This sequence comes from Harpegnathos saltator, assembly GCF_003227715.2. Lineage (NCBI taxonomy): Eukaryota > Metazoa > Arthropoda > Insecta > Hymenoptera > Formicidae > Harpegnathos > Harpegnathos saltator. The sequence goes on from NW_020230201.1 coordinate 2,472, forward strand.
CGACCCTCTACTCCCAATAAAGCGGAGATATCGACGGATGAAGGCTGGATATCGACGGAGAAAGGTTAGAAAACTTTAACCTTCGATATCTCCTAAACGGTTAGAGATACAGGCTTCGGACAGGTACCAAATTAAAGCCCTTTCAAAACCCTACATTTTGGACTACAATGACGACCCTCTACTCCCAATAGAAGCGGAGATATCGACGGATGAAGGCTGGATATCGACGGAGAAAGGTTAGAAAACTTTAACCTTCGATATCTCCTAAACGGTTAGAGATACAGGCTTCGGACAGGTACCAAATTAAAGCCCTTTCAAAACCCTACATTTTGGACTACAATGACGACCCTCTACTCCCAATAGAAGCGGAGATATCGACGAATGAAGGCTGGATATCGACGGAGAAAGGTTAGAAAACTTTAACCTTCGATATCTCCTAAACGGTTAGAGATACAGGCTTCGGACAGGTACCAAATTAAAGCCCTTTCAAAACCCTACATTTTGGACTACAATGACGACCCTCTACTCCCAATAGAAGCGGAGATATCGACGGATGAAGGCTGGATATCGACGGAGAAAGGTTAGAAAACTTTAACCTTCGATATCTCCTAAACGGTTAGAGATACAGGCTTCGGACAGGTACCAAATTAAAGCCCTTTCAAAACCCTACATTTTGGACTACAATGACGACCCTCTACTCCCAATAGAAGCGGAGATATCGACGATGAAGGCTGGATATCGACGGAGAAAGGTTGAAAACTTTAACCTTCGATATCTCCTAAACGGTTAGAGATACAGGCTTCGGACAGGTACCAAATTAAAGCCCTTTCAAAACCCTACATTTTGGACTACAATGACGACCCTCTACTCCCAATAGAAGCGGAGATATCGACGGATGAAGGCTGGATATCGACGGAGAAAGGTTAGAAAACTTTAACCTTCGATATCTCCTAAACGGTTAGAGATACAGGCTTCGGACAGGTACCAAATTAAAGCCCTTTCAAAACCCTACATTTTGGACTACATGACGACCCTCTACTCCCAATAGAAGCGGAGATATCGACGATGAAGGCTGGATATCGACGGAGAAAGGTTAGAAAACTTTAACCTTCGATATCTCCTAAACGGTTAGAGATACAGGCTTCGGACAGGTACCAAATTAAAGCCCTTTCAAAACCCTACATTTTGGACTACAATGACGACCCTCTACTCCCAATAGAAGCGGAGATATCGACGGATGAAGGCTGGATATCGACGGAGAAAGTTAGAAAACTTTAACCTTCGATATCTCCTAAACGGTTAGAGATACAGGCTTCGGACAGGTACCAAATTAAAGCCCTTTCAAAACCCTACATTTTGGACTACATGGACGACCCTCTACTCCCAATAGAAGCGGAGATATCGACGGATGAAGGCTGGATATCGACGGAGAAAGGTTAGAAAACTTTAACCTTCGATATCTCCTAAACGGTTAGAGATACAGGCTTCGGACAGGTACCAAATTAAAGCCCTTTCAAAACCCTACATTTTGGACTACAATGGACGACCCTCTACTCCCAATAGAAGCGGAGATATCGACGGATGAAGGCTGGATATCGACGGAGAAAGGTTAGAAAACTTTAACCTTCGATATCTCCTAAACGGTTAGAGATACAGGCTTCGGACAGGTACCAAATTAAAGCCCTTTCAAAACCCTACATTTTGGACTACAATGACGACCCTCTACTCCCAATAGAAGCGGAGATATCGACGGATGAAGGCTGGATATCGACGGAGAAAGGTTAGAAAACTTTAACCTTCGATATCTCCTAAACGGTTAGAGATACAGGCTTCGGACAGGTACCAAATTAAAGCCCTTTCAAAACCCTACATTTTGGACTACATGACGACCCTCTACTCCCAATAGAAGCGGAGATATCGACGGATGAAGGCTGGATATCGACGGAGAAAGGTTAGAAAACTTTAACCTTCGATATCTCCTAAACGGTTAGAGATACAGGCTTCGGACAGGTACCAAATTAAAGCCCTTTCAAAACCCTACATTTTGGACTACAATGACGACCCTCTACTCCCAATAGAAGCGGAGATATCGACGATGAAGGCTGGATATCGACGGAGAAAGGTTAGAAAACTTTAACCTTCGATATCTCCTAAACGGTTAGAGATACAGGCTTCGGACAGGTACCAAATTAAAGCCCTTTCAAAACCCTACATTTTGGACTACAATGGACGACCCTCTACTCCCAATAGAAGCGGAGATATCGACGGATGAAGGCTGGATATCGACGGAGAAAGGTTAGAAAACTTTAACCTTCGATATCTCCTAAACGGTTAGAGATACAGGCTTCGGACAGGTACCAAATTAAAGCCCTTTCAAAACCCTACATTTTGGACTACAATGACGACCCTCTACTCCCAATAGAAGCGGAGATATCGACGGATGAAGGCTGGATATCGACGGAGAAAGGTTAGAAAACTTTAACCTTCGATATCTCCTAAACGGTTAGAGATACAGGCTTCGGACAGGTACCAAATTAAAGCCCTTTCAAAACCCTACATTTTGGACTACAATGACGACCCTCTACTCCCAATAGAAGCGGAGATATCGACGGATGAAGGCTGGATATCGACGGAGAAAGGTTAGAAAACTTTAACCTTCGATATCTCCTAAACGGTTAGAGATACAGGCTTCGGACAGGTACCAAATTAAAGCCCTTTCAAAACCCTACATTTTGGACTACATGGACGACCCTCTACTCCCAATAGAAGCGGAGATATCGACGGATGAAGGCTGGATATCGACGGAGAAAGGTTAGAAAACTTTAACCTTCGATATCTCCTAAACGGTTAGAGATACAGGCTTCGGACAGGTACCAAATTAAAGCCCTTTCAAAACCCTACATTTTGGACTACATGACGACCCTCTACTCCCAATAGAAGCGGAGATATCGACGGATGAAGGCTGGATATCGACGGAGAAAGGTTAGAAAACTTTAACCTTCGATATCTCCTAAACGGTTAGAGATACAGGCTTCGGACAGGTACCAAATTAAAGCCCTTTCAAAACCCTACATTTTGGACTACAATGACGACCCTCTACTCCCAATAGAAGCGGAGATATCGACGGATGAAGGCTGGATATCGACGGAGAAAGGTTAGAAAACTTTAACCTTCGATATCTCCTAAACGGTTAGAGATACAGGCTTCGGACAGGTACCAAATTAAAGCCCTTTCAAAACCCTACATTTTGGACTACAATGACGACCCTCTACTCCCAATAGAAGCGGAGATATCGACGGATGAAGGCTGGATATCGACGGAGAAAGGTTAGAAAACTTTAACCTTCGATATCTCCTAAACGGTTAGAGATACAGGCTTCGGACAGGTACCAAATTAAAGCCCTTTCAAAACCCTACATTTTGGACTACAATGGACGACCCTCTACTCCCAATAGAAGCGGAGATATCGACGGATGAAGGCTGGATATCGACGGAGAAAGGTTAGAAAACTTTAACCTTCGATATCTCCTAAACGGTTAGAGATACAGGCTTCGGACAGGTACCAAATTAAAGCCCTTTCAAAACCCTACATTTTGGACTACAATGACGACCCTCTACTCCCAATAGAAGCGGAGATATCGACGGATGAAGGCTGGATATCGACGGAGAAAGGTTAGAAAACTTTAACCTTCGATATCTCCTAAACGGTTAGAGATACAGGCTTCGGACAGGTACCAAATTAAAGCCCTTTCAAAACCCTACATTTTGGACTACAATGACGACCCTCTACTCCCAATAGAAGCGGAGATATCGACGGATGAAGGCTGGATATCGACGGAGAAAGGTTAGAAAACTTTAACCTTCGATATCTCCTAAACGGTTAGAGATACAGGCTTCGGACAGGTACCAAATTAAAGCCCTTTCAAAACCCTACATTTTGGACTACAATGACGACCCTCTACTCCCAATAGAAGCGGAGATATCGACGGATGAAGGCTGGATATCGACGGAGAAAGGTTAGAAAACTTTAACCTTCGATATCTCCTAAACGGTTAGAGATACAGGCTTCGGACAGGTACCAAATTAAAGCCCTTTCAAAACCCTACATTTTGGACTACAATGACGACCCTCTACTCCCAATAGAAGCGGAGATATCGACGATGAAGGCTGGATATCGACGGAGAAAGGTTAGAAAACTTTAACCTTCGATATCTCCTAAACGGTTAGAGATACAGGCTTCGGACAGGTACCAAATTAAAGCCCTTTCAAAACCCTACATTTTGGACTACAATGGACGACCCTCTACTCCCAATAGAAGCGGAGATATCGACGGATGAAGGCTGGATATCGACGGAGAAAGGTTAGAAAACTTTAACCTTCGATATCTCCTAAACGGTTAGAGATACAGGCTTCGGACAGGTACCAAATTAAAGCCCTTTCAAAACCCTACATTTTGGACTACAATGGACGACCCTCTACTCCCAATAGAAGCGGAGATATCGACGATGAAGGCTGGATATCGACGGAGAAAGGTTAGAAAACTTTAACCTTCGATATCTCCTAAACGGTTAGAGATACAGGCTTCGGACAGGTACCAAATTAAAGCCCTTTCAAAACCCTACATTTTGGACTACAATGACGACCCTCTACTCCCAATAGAAGCGGAGATATCGACGGATGAAGGCTGGATATCGACGGAGAAAGGTTAGAAAACTTTAACCTTCGATATCTCCTAAACGGTTAGAGATACAGGCTTCGGACAGGTACCAAATTAAAGCCCTTTCAAAACCCTACATTTTGGACTACAATGACGACCCTCTACTCCCAATAGAAGCGGAGATATCGACGGATGAAGGCTGGATATCGACGGAGAAAGGTTAGAAAACTTTAACCTTCGATATCTCCTAAACGGTTAGAGATACAGGCTTCGGACAGGTACCAAATTAAAGCCCTTTCAAAACCCTACATTTTGGACTACAATGACGACCCTCTACTCCCAATAGAAGCGGAGATATCGACGGATGAAGGCTGGATATCGACGGAGAAAGGTTAGAAAACTTTAACCTTCGATATCTCCTAAACGGTTAGAGATACAGGCTTCGGACAGGTACCAAATTAAAGCCCTTTCAAAACCCTACATTTTGGACTACAATGACGACCCTCTACTCCCAATAGAAGCGGAGATATCGACGGATGAAGGCTGGATATCGACGGAGAAAGGTTAGAAAACTTTAACCTTCGATATCTCCTAAACGGTTAGAGATACAGGCTTCGGACAGGTACCAAATTAAAGCCCTTTCAAAACCCTACATTTTGGACTACAATGACGACCCTCTACTCCCAATAGAAGCGGAGATATCGACGGATGAAGGCTGGATATCGACGGAGAAAGGTTAGAAAACTTTAACCTTCGATATCTCCTAAACGGTTAGAGATACAGGCTTCGGACAGGTACCAAATTAAAGCCCTTTCAAAACCCTACATTTTGGACTACAATGACGACCCTCTACTCCCAATAGAAGCGGAGATATCGACGGATGAAGGCTGGATATCGACGGAGAAAGGTTAGAAAACTTTAACCTTCGATATCTCCTAAACGGTTAGAGATACAGGCTTCGGACAGGTACCAAATTAAAGCCCTTTCAAAACCCTACATTTTGGACTACAATGACGACCCTCTACTCCCAATAGAAGCGGAGATATCGACGGATGAAGGCTGGATATCGACGGAGAAAGGTTAGAAAACTTTAACCTTCGATATCTCCTAAACGGTTAGAGATACAGGCTTCGGACAGGTACCAAATTAAAGCCCTTTCAAAACCCTACATTTTGGACTACAATGACGACCCTCTACTCCCAATAGAAGCGGAGATATCGACGGATGAAGGCTGGATATCGACGGAGAAAGGTTAGAAAACTTTAACCTTCGATATCTCCTAAACGGTTAGAGATACAGGCTTCGGACAGGTACCAAATTAAAGCCCTTTCAAAACCCTACATTTTGGACTACAATGACGACCCTCTACTCCCAATAGAAGCGGAGATATCGACGGATGAAGGCTGGATATCGACGGAGAAAGGTTAGAAAACTTTAACCTTCGATATCTCCTAAACGGTTAGAGATACAGGCTTCGGACAGGTACCAAATTAAAGCCCTTTCAAAACCCTACATTTTGGACTACAATGACGACCCTCTACTCCCAATAGAAGCGGAGATATCGACGGATGAAGGCTGGATATCGACGGAGAAAGGTTAGAAAACTTTAACCTTCGATATCTCCTAAACGGTTAGAGATACAGGCTTCGGACAGGTACCAAATTAAAGCCCTTTCAAAACCCTACATTTTGGACTACAATGACGACCCTCTACTCCCAATAGAAGCGGAGATATCGACGATGAAGGCTGGATATCGACGGAGAAAGGTTAGAAAACTTTAACCTTCGATATCTCCTAAACGGTTAGAGATACAGGCTTCGGACAGGTACCAAATTAAAGCCCTTTCAAAACCCTACATTTTGGACTACAATGACGACCCTCTACTCCCAATAGAAGCGGAGATATCGACGGATGAAGGCTGGATATCGACGGAGAAAGGTTAGAAAACTTTAACCTTCGATATCTCCTAAACGGTTAGAGATACAGGCTTCGGACAGGTACCAAATTAAAGCCCTTTCAAAACCCTACATTTTGGACTACAATGACGACCCTCTACTCCCAATAGAAGCGGAGATATCGACGGATGAAGGCTGGATATCGACGGAGAAAGGTTAGAAAACTTTAACCTTCGATATCTCCTAAACGGTTAGAGATACAGGCTTCGGACAGGTACCAAATTAAAGCCCTTTCAAAACCCTACATTTTGGACTACAATGACGACCCTCTACTCCCAATAGAAGCGGAGATATCGACGGATGAAGGCTGGATATCGACGGAGAAAGGTTAGAAAACTTTAACCTTCGATATCTCCTAAACGGTTAGAGATACAGGCTTCGGACAGGTACCAAATTAAAGCCCTTTCAAAACCCTACATTTGGACTACAATGGACGACCCTCTACTCCCAATAGAAGCGGAGATATCGACGGAGAATGAAGGCTGGATATCGACGGAGAAAGGTGGACAGACCGAAAAACGTAAGGACACCGGCGGAGAAGCGCCGAAACGGGGAGAGAGTACAGGCGGCGGACAGGGACGGACCAAAGGAAAGCCCGGGCAAAACCCGACAGGGGGACGACAAGGACGACCCGCGACGCCCAAGAGAAGCGGAGAGAGCGACGGAGGAAGGCGGAGAGCGACGGAGAAAGGGGAGAAAACGGAACCGGCGAGAGCGCCGAAACGGGAGAGAGACAGGCGGCGGACAGGGACCAAAGGAAAGCCCGGGCAAAACCCGACAGGGGGACGACAAGGACGACCCGCGACGCCCAAGAGAAGCGGAGAGAGCGACGGAGGAAGGCGGGAGAGCGACGGAGAAAGGGGAGAAAACGGAACCGGCGAGAGCGCCGAAACGGGGAGAGAGACAGGCGGCGGACAGGGACCAAAGGAAAGCCCGGGCAAAACCCGACAGGGGGACGACAAGGACGACCCGCGACGCCCAAGAGAAGCGGAGAGAGCGACGGAGGAAGGCGGGAGAGCGACGGAGAAAGGGGAGAAAACGGGAACCGGCGAGAGCGCCGAAACGGGGAGAGAGACAGGCGGCGGACAGGGACCAAAGGAAAGCCCGGGCAAAACCCGACAGGGGGACGACAAGGACGACCCGCGACGCCCAAGAGAAGCGGAGAGAGCGACGGAGGAAGGCGGGAGAGCGACGGAGAAAGGGGAGAAAACGGGAACCGGCGAGAGCGCCGAAACGGGGAGAGAGACAGGCGGCGGACAGGGACCAAAGGAAAGCCCGGGCAAAACCCGACAGGGGGACGACAAGGACGACCCGCGACGCCCAAGAGAAGCGGAGAGAGCGACGGAGGAAGGCGGGAGAGCGACGGAGAAAGGGGAGAAAACGGGAACCGGCGAGAGCGCCGAAACGGGGAGAGAGACAGGCGGCGGACAGGGACCAAAGGAAAGCCCGGGCAAAACCCGACAGGGGGACGACAAGGACGACCCGCGACGCCCAAGAGAAGCGGAGAGAGCGACGGAGGAAGGCGGGAGAGCGACGGAGAAAGGGGAGAAAACGGGAACCGGCGAGAGCGCCGAAACGGGGAGAGAGACAGGCGGCGGACAGGGACCAAAGGAAAGCCCGGGCAAAACCCGACAGGGGGACGACAAGGACGACCCGCGACGCCCAAGAGAAGCGGAGAGAGCGACGGAGGAAGGCGGGAGAGCGACGGAGAAAGGGGAGAAAACGGGAACCGGCGAGAGCGCCGAAACGGGGAGAGAGACAGGCGGCGGACAGGGACCAAAGGAAAGCCCGGGCAAAACCCGACAGGGGGACGACAAGGACGACCCGCGACGCCCAAGAGAAGCGGAGAGAGCGACGGAGGAAGGCGGGAGAGCGACGGAGAAAGGGGAGAAAACGGGAACCGGCGAGAGCGCCGAAACGGGGAGAGAGACAGGCGGCGGACAGGGACCAAAGGAAAGCCCGGGCAAAACCCGACAGGGGGACGACAAGGACGACCCGCGACGCCCAAGAGAAGCGGAGAGAGCGACGGAGGAAGGCGGGAGAGCGACGGAGAAAGGGGAGAAAACGGGAACCGGCGAGAGCGCCGAAACGGGGAGAGAGACAGGCGGCGGACAGGGACCAAAGGAAAGCCCGGGCAAAACCCGACAGGGGGACGACAAGGACGACCCGCGACGCCCAAGAGAAGCGGAGAGAGCGACGGAGGAAGGCGGGAGAGCGACGGAGAAAGGGGAGAAAACGGGAACCGGCGAGAGCGCCGAAACGGGGAGAGAGACAGGCGGCGGACAGGGACCAAAGGAAAGCCCGGGCAAAACCCGACAGGGGGACGACAAGGACGACCCGCGACGCCCAAGAGAAGCGGAGAGAGCGACGGAGGAAGGCGGGAGAGCGACGGAGAAAGGGGAGAAAACGGGAACCGGCGAGAGCGCCGAAACGGGGAGAGAGACAGGCGGCGGACAGGGACCAAAGGAAAGCCCGGGCAAAACCCGACAGGGGGGACGACAAGGACGACCCGCGACGCCCAAGAGAAGCGGAGAGAGCGACGGAGGAAGGCGGGAGAGCGACGGAGAAAGGGGAGAAAACGGGAACCGGCGAGAGCGCCGAAACGGGGAGAGAGACAGGCGGCGGACAGGGACCAAAGGAAAGCCCGGGCAAAACCCGACAGGGGGACGACAAGGACGACCCGCGACGCCCAAGAGAAGCGGAGAGAGCGACGGAGGAAGGCGGGAGAGCGACGGAGAAAGGGGAGAAAACGGGAACCGGCGAGAGCGCCGAAACGGGGAGAGAGACAGGCGGCGGACAGGGACCAAAGGAAAGCCCGGGCAAAACCCGACAGGGGGACGACAAGGACGACCCGCGACGCCCAAGAGAAGCGGAGAGAGCGACGGAGGAAGGCGGGAGAGCGACGGAGAAAGGGGAGAAAACGGGAACCGGCGAGAGCGCCGAAACGGGGAGAGAGACAGGCGGCGGACAGGGACCAAAGGAAAGCCCGGGCAAAACCCGACAGGGGGGACGACAAGGACGACCCGCGACGCCCAAGAGAAGCGGAGAGAGCGACGGAGGAAGGCGGGAGAGCGACGGAGAAAGGGGAGAAAACGGGAACCGGCGAGAGCGCCGAAACGGGGAGAGAGACAGGCGGCGGACAGGGACCAAAGGAAAGCCCGGGCAAAACCCGACAGGGGGACGACAAGGACGACCCGCGACGCCCAAGAGAAGCGGAGAGAGCGACGGAGGAAGGCGGGAGAGCGACGGAGAAAGGGGAGAAAACGGGAACCGGCGAGAGCGCCGAAACGGGGAGAGAGACAGGCGGCGGACAGGGACCAAAGGAAAGCCCGGGCAAAACCCGACAGGGGGGACGACAAGGACGACCCGCGACGCCCAAGAGAAGCGGAGAGAGCGACGGAGGAAGGCGGGAGAGCGACGGAGAAAGGGGAGAAAACGGGAACCGGCGAGAGCGCCGAAACGGGGAGAGAGACAGGCGGCGGACAGGGACCAAAGGAAAGCCCGGGCAAAACCCGACAGGGGGACGACAAGGACGACCCGCGACGCCCAAGAGAAGCGGAGAGAGCGACGGAGGAAGGCGGGAGAGCGACGGAGAAAGGGGAGAAAACGGGAACCGGCGAGAGCGCCGAAACGGGGAGAGAGACAGGCGGCGGACAGGGACCAAAGGAAAGCCCGGGCAAAACCCGACAGGGGGACGACAAGGACGACCCGCGACGCCCAAGAGAAGCGGAGAGAGCGACGGAGGAAGGCGGGAGAGCGACGGAGAAAGGGGAGAAAACGGGAACCGGCGAGAGCGCCGAAACGGGGAGAGAGACAGGCGGCGGACAGGGACCAAAGGAAAGCCCGGGCAAAACCCGACAGGGGGACGACAAGGACGACCCGCGACGCCCAAGAGAAGCGGAGAGAGCGACGGAGGAAGGCGGGAGAGCGACGGAGAAAGGGGAGAAAACGGGAACCGGCGAGAGCGCCGAAACGGGGAGAGAGACAGGCGGCGGACAGGGACCAAAGGAAAGCCCGGGCAAAACCCGACAGGGGGGACGACAGGACGACCCGCGACGCCCAAGAGAAGCGGAGAGAGCGACGGAGGAAGGCGGGAGAGCGACGGAGAAAGGGGAGAAAACGGGAACCGGCGAGAGCGCCGAAACGGGGAGAGAGACAGGCGGCGGACAGGGACCAAAGGAAAGCCCGGGCAAAACCCGACAGGGGGACGACAAGGACGACCCGCGACGCCCAAGAGAAGCGGAGAGAGCGACGGAGGAAGGCGGGAGAGCGACGGAGAAAGGGGAGAAAACGGGAACCGGCGAGAGCGCCGAAACGGGGAGAGAGACAGGCGGCGGACAGGGACCAAAGGAAAGCCCGGGCAAAACCCGACAGGGGGACGACAAGGACGACCCGCGACGCCCAAGAGAAGCGGAGAGAGCGACGGAGGAAGGCGGGAGAGCGACGGAGAAAGGGGAGAAAACGGGAACCGGCGAGAGCGCCGAAACGGGGAGAGAGACAGGCGGCGGACAGGGACCAAAGGAAAGCCCGGGCAAAACCCGACAGGGGGGACGACAAGGACGACCCGCGACGCCCAAGAGAAGCGGAGAGAGCGACGGAGGAAGGCGGGAGAGCGACGGAGAAAGGGGAGAAAACGGGAACCGGCGAGAGCGCCGAAACGGGGAGAGAGACAGGCGGCGGACAGGGACCAAAGGAAAGCCCGGGCAAAACCCGACAGGGGGGACGACAAGGACGACCCGCGACGCCCAAGAGAAGCGGAGAGAGCGACGGAGGAAGGCGGGAGAGCGACGGAGAAAGGGGAGAAAACGGGAACCGGCGAGAGCGCCGAAACGGGGAGAGAGACAGGCGGCGGACAGGGACCAAAGGAAAGCCCGGGCAAAACCCGACAGGGGGACGACAAGGACGACCCGCGACGCCCAAGAGAAGCGGAGAGAGCGACGGAGGAAGGCGGGAGAGCGACGGAGAAAGGGGAGAAAACGGGAACCGGCGAGAGCGCCGAAACGGGGAGAGAGACAGGCGGCGGACAGGGACCAAAGGAAAGCCCGGGCAAAACCCGACAGGGGGACGACAGGACGACCCGCGACGCCCAAGAGAAGCGGAGAGAGCGACGGAGGAAGGCGGGAGAGCGACGGAGAAAGGGGAGAAAACGGGAACCGGCGAGAGCGCCGAAACGGGGAGAGAGACAGGCGGCGGACAGGGACCAAAGGAAAGCCCGGGCAAAACCCGACAGGGGGACGACAAGGACGACCCGCGACGCCCAAGAGAAGCGGAGAGAGCGACGGAGGAAGGCGGGAGAGCGACGGAGAAAGGGGAGAAAACGGGAACCGGCGAGAGCGCCGAAACGGGGAGAGAGACAGGCGGCGGACAGGGACCAAAGGAAAGCCCGGGCAAAACCCGACAGGGGGACGACAAGGACGACCCGCGACGCCCAAGAGAAGCGGAGAGAGCGACGGAGGAAGGCGGGAGAGCGACGGAGAAAGGGGAGAAAACGGGAACCGGCGAGAGCGCCGAAACGGGGAGAGAGACAGGCGGCGGACAGGGACCAAAGGAAAGCCCGGGCAAAACCCGACAGGGGGACGACAAGGACGACCCGCGACGCCCAAGAGAAGCGGAGAGAGCGACGGAGGAAGGCGGGAGAGCGACGGAGAAAGGGGAGAAAACGGGAACCGGCGAGAGCGCCGAAACGGGGAGAGAGACAGGCGGCGGACAGGGACCAAAGGAAAGCCCGGGCAAAACCCGACAGGGGGACGACAAGGACGACCCGCGACGCCCAAGAGAAGCGGAGAGAGCGACGGAGGAAGGCGGGAGAGCGACGGAGAAAGGGGAGAAAACGGGAACCGGCGAGAGCGCCGAAACGGGGAGAGAGACAGGCGGCGGACAGGGACCAAAGGAAAGCCCGGGCAAAACCCGACAGGGGGACGACAAGGACGACCCGCGACGCCCAAGAGAAGCGGAGAGAGCGACGGAGGAAGGCGGGAGAGCGACGGAGAAAGGGGAGAAAACGGGAACCGGCGAGAGCGCCGAAACGGGGAGAGAGACAGGCGGCGGACAGGGACCAAAGGAAAGCCCGGGCAAAACCCGACAGGGGGACGACAAGGACGACCCGCGACGCCCAAGAGAAGCGGAGAGAGCGACGAGGAAGGCGGGAGAGCGACGGAGAAAGGGGAGAAAACGGGAACCGGCGAGAGCGCCGAAACGGGGAGAGAGACAGGCGGCGGACAGGGACCAAAGGAAAGCCCGGGCAAAACCCGACAGGGGGACGACAAGGACGACCCGCGACGCCCAAGAGAAGCGGAGAGAGCGACGGAGGAAGGCGGGAGAGCGACGGAGAAAGGGGAGAAAACGGGAACCGGCGAGAGCGCCGAAACGGGGAGAGAGACAGGCGGCGGACAGGGACCAAAGGAAAGCCCGGGCAAAACCCGACAGGGGGACGACAAGGACGACCCGCGACGCCCAAGAGAAGCGGAGAGAGCGACGGAGGAAGGCGGGAGAGCGACGGAGAAAGGGGAGAAAACGGGAACCGGCGAGAGCGCCGAAACGGGGAGAGAGACAGGCGGCGGACAGGGACCAAAGGAAAGCCCGGGCAAAACCCGACAGGGGGACGACAAGGACGACCCGCGACGCCCAAGAGAAGCGGAGAGAGCGACGGAGGAAGGCGGGAGAGCGACGGAGAAAGGGGAGAAAACGGGAACCGGCGAGAGCGCCGAAACGGGGAGAGAGACAGGCGGCGGACAGGGACCAAAGGAAAGCCCGGGCAAAACCCGACAGGGGGACGACAAGGACGACCCGCGACGCCCAAGAGAAGCGGAGAGAGCGACGGAGGAAGGCGGGAGAGCGACGGAGAAAGGGGAGAAAACGGGAACCGGCGAGAGCGCCGAAACGGGAGAGAGACAGGCGGCGGACAGGGACCAAAGGAAAGCCCGGGCAAAACCCGACAGGGGGACGACAAGGACGACCCGCGACGCCCAAGAGAAGCGGAGAGAGCGACGGAGGAAGGCGGGAGAGCGACGGAGAAAGGGGAGAAAACGGGAACCGGCGAGAGCGCCGAAACGGGAGAGAGACAGGCGGCGGACAGGGACCAAAGGAAAGCCCGGGCAAAACCCGACAGGGGGACGACAAGGACGACCCGCGACGCCCAAGAGAAGCGGAGAGAGCGACGGAGGAAGGCGGGAGAGCGACGGAGAAAGGGGAGAAAACGGGAACCGGCGAGAGCGCCGAAACGGGGAGAGAGACAGGCGGCGGACAGGGACCAAAGGAAAGCCCGGGCAAAACCCGACAGGGGGGACGACAAGGACGACCCGCGACGCCCAAGAGAAGCGGAGAGAGCGACGGAGGAAGGCGGGAGAGCGACGGAGAAAGGGGAGAAAACGGGAACCGGCGAGAGCGCCGAAACGGGGAGAGAGACAGGCGGCGGACAGGGACCAAAGGAAAGCCCGGGCAAAACCCGACAGGGGGACGACAAGGACGACCCGCGACGCCCAAGAGAAGCGGAGAGAGCGACGGAGGAAGGCGGGAGAGCGACGGAGAAAGGGGAGAAAACGGGAACCGGCGAGAGCGCCGAAACGGGGAGAGAGACAGGCGGCGGACAGGGACCAAAGGAAAGCCCGGGCAAAACCCGACAGGGGGGACGACAAGGACGACCCGCGACGCCCAAGAGAAGCGGAGAGAGCGACGGAGGAAGGCGGGAGAGCGACGGAGAAAGGGGAGAAAACGGGAACCGGCGAGAGCGCCGAAACGGGGAGAGAGACAGGCGGCGGACAGGGACCAAAGGAAAGCCCGGGCAAAACCCGACAGGGGGACGACAAGGACGACCCGCGACGCCCAAGAGAAGCGGAGAGAGCGACGGAGGAAGGCGGGAGAGCGACGGAGAAAGGGGAGAAAACGGGAACCGGCGAGAGCGCCGAAACGGGGAGAGAGACAGGCGGCGGACAGGGACCAAAGGAAAGCCCGGGCAAAACCCGACAGGGGGGACGACAAGGACGACCCGCGACGCCCAAGAGAAGCGGAGAGAGCGACGGAGGAAGGCGGGAGAGCGACGGAGAAAGGGGAGAAAACGGGAACCGGCGAGAGCGCCGAAACGGGGAGAGAGACAGGCGGCGGACAGGGACCAAAGGAAAGCCCGGGCAAAACCCGACAGGGGGACGACAAGGACGACCCGCGACGCCCAAGAGAAGCGGAGAGAGCGACGGAGGAAGGCGGGAGAGCGACGGAGAAAGGGGAGAAAACGGGAACCGGCGAGAGCGCCGAAACGGGGAGAGAGACAGGCGGCGGACAGGGACCAAAGGAAAGCCCGGGCAAAACCCGACAGGGGGACGACAAGGACGACCCGCGACGCCCAAGAGAAGCGGAGAGAGCGACGGAGGAAGGCGGGAGAGCGACGGAGAAAGGGGAGAAAACGGAACCGGCGAGAGCGCCGAAACGGGGAGAGAGACAGGCGGCGGACAGGGACCAAAGGAAAGCCCGGGCAAAACCCGACAGGGGACGACAAGGACGACCCGCGACGCCCAAGAGAAGCGGAGAGAGCGACGAGGAAGGCGGGAGAGCGACGGAGAAAGGGGAGAAAACGGAACCGGCGAGAGCGCCGAAACGGGAGAGAGACAGGCGGCGGACAGGGACCAAAGGAAAGCCCGGGCAAAACCCGACAGGGGGACGACAAGGACGACCCGCGACGCCCAAGAGAAGCGGAGAGAGCGACGGAGGAAGGCGGGAGAGCGACGGAGAAAGGGGAGAAAACGGGAACCGGCGAGAGCGCCGAAACGGGAGAGAGACAGGCGGCGGACAGGGACCAAAGGAAAGCCCGGGCAAAACCCGACAGGGGGACGACAAGGACGACCCGCGACGCCCAAGAGAAGCGGAGAGAGCGACGGAGGAAGGCGGGAGAGCGACGGAGAAAGGGGAGAAAACGGAACCGGCGAGAGCGCCGAAACGGGGAGAGAGACAGGCGGCGGACAGGGACCAAAGGAAAGCCCGGGCAAAACCCGACAGGGGGACGACAAGGACGACCCGCGACGCCCAAGAGAAGCGGAGAGAGCGACGGAGGAAGGCGGGAGAGCGACGGAGAAAGGGGAGAAACGGAACCGGCGAGAGCGCCGAAACGGGGAGAGAGACAGGCGGCGGACAGGGACCAAAGGAAAGCCCGGGCAAAACCCGACAGGGGGACGACAAGGACGACCCGCGACGCCCAAGAGAAGCGGAGAGAGCGACGGAGGAAGGCGGGAGAGCGACGGAGAAAGGGGAGAAAACGGAACCGGCGAGAGCGCCGAAACGGGGAGAGAGACAGGCGGCGGACAGGGACCAAAGGAAAGCCCGGGCAAAACCCGACAGGGGGACGACAAGGACGACCGCGACGCCCAAGAGAAGCGGAGAGAGCGACGAAGGAAGGCGGGAGAGCGACGGAGAAAGGGAGAAAACGGGAACCGGCGAGAGCGCCGAAACGGGGAGAGAGACAGGCGGCGGACAGGGACCAAAGGAAAGCCCGGGCAAAACCCGACAGGGGGGACGACAAGGACGACCCGCGACGCCCAAGAGAAGCGGAGAGAGCGACGGAGGAAGCGGGAGAGCGACGGAGA